>NW_006783846.1:257669-280861 GCF_000442215.2 Lipotes vexillifer
TGTAGGGAAGAGGCTGAGGTTTGGCCTGGACCCCTTCATCATGGATGTAATTCTTAAATACAGCTCTGCAAAGTCTGTCACAGTCATGGCTGTTCCAGTCAGAGGCTATATCCCTTTTGCATTTTTTTCCCCTTTTGCTTGTCTGCCTCCTTATTAAGAGTATTTATTCTAGTTACTTTCATTGCTGACCTTGGGAGTTTATTGCAAATATTATTTCTCTTGTTTGCTTGCTCTCACTCTCACTCTCATATACACACATACACACACACACACACACTCTCTCTCTCTCTGGTCTCTAACCTCATTTCTTTAATGGTCTCAGTATCTCCGGATAGCATTTTTTTCCATCCACACATCATTTTTCCATCCATGTTTTGCATTAGGCAAGAGGCACGTCTGGGCACACAGAAGCTTGTTTGGAGGAGGTTGTGAGCATCAGTGAACAGTTGGCACGTGCTGGTACTTACTAAGGTATGTGATAGTTAATTGATCATTGGCTCTGAGGTTCTGGAGAGCAGGGGCTGGGTCTGCTTACCCTTGTCTGTCAAGGGTTAACACAAGGTCTAAGATAAATGGATGTCCAGGAAATGCTGTTTGAACTGATATGAACTGAATGGAAGAAGTGAACTGTATGAGTAAGACTCTAAACTTCAATATCCCAAAGCCCTCTTAGGCATCCTGCCCCATGTCTGTGAGCTCTTAATTTCCAAGCTCACCTTTCCTCCTTCAAGACAGACCTGTATTTCTATCTTTCTCTCTTCTCCAAAGCAGAGAAGCCTCCCTCATAACAGTATTCTTTGTCCGTTTAAGATCTGGCTCTTTCTCCTCTGCCATTTATTGCTGGGTCAGGATGCTCTCTTATTTATTCATGTATTTATCCTGTCACTTGGCAAATACTTATGGGAATGCTCTTTGTTCCCAGAACTGTGCGATTTCCAGGAGTACAGAGATAAGAGCTGCACTCATGAAACATACAATGTAGAGAAGAAGTCAAATATCAACCAGATATTTATACAAATACTTATTTAATTTCCATTCTAAGGAGGAAGAGTCCAGAATGGGAAAACAGTATTATAGAACAAAATCCCATAGTCGTTTCTTGAGGCAAATGGGCATCTATAAGCAATCTTGGATGTTTGGTTGGGAACTGCTGTATCAACATCACCTGTTTTTGAAGGATCTCTCACTTTCTAGGCTGGAGAGCAAGTGGCAGAGAGGACAGAGTCATGGTCTGGGAACCAGGAGATCTCAGTTCTTGCTTAGACCCTGCTACAGACTCCGTGTTAGTCTTAGGAAAGTCCCTTCCTTTCTGGGTCTCAGATTCTCTAAAAGTGAGGAGGGCAGGATGACATCATGCCCACTGTGGTCCTTCAGGCTCTGACATTTCGTGTTTCTCCAGGCAGATGCCTTAACTTACAGTGAACAGCAGGCAGGTATGACTGGGCTGCCATTCAGGCCTGAAGTCGCTAATTAGGCAAGGAACACTACATACGTTTTACTTCATCTGAACTTTAGATAATTTTTGCTTTACAGTTTACTCTTTCTTCCACACAATTTCCCTATCTATTCTAAACTGATTCACAAATGGTTGCAAGAATTTGGGGGCTTACGTTGACTGTTTTGCAATTCAGACAAGTGATTAGAATATTCCCAGCACATACACTTAATCAAAACAAGCCCAATTAAGCTCACTACTCCAGATTCCACCTCATTAGCTTTCTGTTCCTAAAATGTAACAGATGTCATTGCTGCAGGCCCGGAGGTACAGACACATTTTTCAGCTAAGCACTTACAATGCAACATAAGTTAGAGGAAGATTTAATTGTTACTTTCATTGTCGTGGCTTCCTATGGAAGCTCATTTTTCACTTAATAGCAATCTCTTTCTACCTAGTTGCCCACTGCCACCAAAATACCCTGTCTTTCTCCTCAGATAGTGAGTTCATAAAAAGTGTTATTCCCCTCCTCTCCTTTTTTGCCTGGTAAATTGATTCTGGTTGCTCCTGAATTTATCTGACCCTAAACTTTTATTAAGTGAATGGAAGAGGAAGAAACAGAATGCAATGATTCCCTCTCCTTTCTTAGTAACACTTGGGCTTGTGTATTGGCTACTCTGGCACCCATACTCAAAGAATCATTCACAGCTCGATTTTTTCCCACTGCTCTTTGCACAATGTTGTATTGTAGCACCTAGTTTGCACTGCAATTCCTTTTATCCCTTTGTTTTCTCCTCAAGGCCATCAACTCTTCTAAGCCTGGGCCCTAACCTTTTTTGTTTCATATTCCCGGCTCCAAGCACACACTGGCACACACTGGGTACTTGCTTTGAAGAGTGAAAGGAAAATAAATAAAAGAAGGAACTGAGTCAAATCCTGCTCTGAGCAACAAAAGAAACAAAAATGCTTTATGTGCCAGGGGGAGTTGATAGCTGATTCTTATAAGTGGAATAATTACTGATTATTTGTCCAACAAGCAGATAGCTGTAAATCTCAAGTCTTATACAGTAGTCACTGATCCAATCAATTTTCTAATCAATGTCATCACTAGGTCACTTGTTAAAAAATTACATATGTTCTTATTTATTGTGAAAATGCCACATTTTGAGATTCTAACATTCAGGGAAGTAATGAGTGTTCTGGCATGTCCTACATACAAGCAGCCCCCCACCCTCCTCTACTCTCACAGCCCACAAGAAGTATGTCACACTGAGCCTCCTATTCAAGGTAAATTTAGCACTTTACATGTTTCAGAATTGGGTTTTATCCATGGATATGTCTCTTTCTCTTTCTCCCCTCATTTTGTATTTTTAGGTAAATACTTGTTCTCTAAAGAGACCCTACATAGTTTTCTTCCTAGAAACAGTAGATAATAAGAAAGACTCTAATACAGCCATACCCTATAGATGTATTGCTTATTTTTCCTTTAGATTCGCAGGTGTCTGTGGGCTTAGAATTTATAACCTAGTTGGGAGTTAAATCAGACACATACCATACAAACACATATGCACATAGTGACATCATAAAAAACATTATCTGTGATTTTAAAAACTGACAAGAACTTGTACATCCAAAAGAGTCTCTTTCTCTTCAGCAGAGTCTTCTTGGTGAGTGGAAAATCATTCCCAAAATGCTGACCTCACTCAGAACTCTCCAAAGCCTCCTCTAGGAAATTTCTGAAAAGTTATGTGTGAGTCAGCTCAGTATACTGTATACTGCCATATACTGCCATAACAGTATACCACAGACCAGGTGGCTTAAACAATAGAAATTTTTGCCAAAGCTCTGGAGGCTGGAAGTGCAAGATCAAGGCACCATCCAATTCAGTTCCTGGTGAGGACCTGCTTCCTGTCACCTTTTCAATGTGCTCTCACGTGGCACCTTTGTGTGTGGGCAGAGAGGGAGCCACTGAGCTCTTGAGTGTCTCTTATTAGAAAGGCACTAATCCCCTTGGACAAGGGCTCTACCCTTGGACTTTATTTAACCCTAATTACCCTCCATTGAAGGCCCCATCTCCAAATATAATCACACTGGGGACTAGGGCTTCAACACAGGAATTTTTGAAAACAAAATCTTTGGTCCGTAACAAGCCAGTTTCAGGAAAACAGTACAAAATTTCAACTGGATTGCCTTGAAATTGGAAACTTTGGGTTTCAAGAGAAGAAGACATTGCTTTTCTCTTTAGTTACCCTTACTCATCTGGCTTATTCACCTGACTTGGCTTCAAATAATCTTTGGCAGTTTCTAATATTGAAGTTCATCAACACGTAAAAAATTATCACTATGGAAGAAACAAAGAATTATTACAGAGTCTGAAGACAATTTTCAAGGAGGAATTCAGTATTTATTTGGGATGATTGTCATATGGTTGGAATTAGTGTATAGAAGTCCGGGTTGACTATTACATTGTAAGGAGAAGCATTTAATCATACTGAAGATGTGTGGCATGTTCATCAAGGCAACCAACGGCCTGTGTGTATAGTTATACCTTCTAGTCATAATACATCTACAACGTACCTGTAATTAAATAGCATCATGTCATATAACAGGCAGCAGAGCACAGTGAAGGTAAATACTAATGATATTATTTTTAAATTCCTTGAAAGTAGGAGAGTATTTGTCTTGTTCATGACTTTATCTCCAGGGCCTAGAATAATGCTGAGCAAAGCATAGGCACTTAATAAATGCTTACTGAATTGAATTGATACATAATTCTCCAAAAGGCCAACTAATTGGGTTCTGTTAAACCTGAAGCCTCTTCAGTATAAAGCAAGGATTGTAAAACTAGATCCCTCAGGGCAAATCTGGCCTGCCACCTGTCTTTGTATGGCTTGTGAGCTAAGAATAATTTTTACATTTTTAAAAGGTTGGGGAACAACCAGAAGAATAAAATTCTGTACCACCTGAAAATTATGTAAAATTCAAATTTCAGTGTGCTTTATTGGAACACAGTGTCAACGTAATGATTTTATTAACAAATCTAGATTTAGTAAGGAGAGATTTTATTCAACAGGATTATTGCCAGGCAGGGGGGTGTGGAGAACGATTACAGTAGGGAACGGGGGAATTTTGCAATAGAAGGAAGGCTCTGACCATAAATCAGCAAGCATCTTTAGGCAAAAGGGGACCTTCTTTTCCAGAAAGGAATGAACAAGGTTAGAAAGAACTGAGTGTGCGGAAGTGAGGTAAAAGGGTGGTGTAATCTGACTGTAGGTGGAAAGGAAGACTATTTCATGCTGAGGCCAACCTGTTTGCTCGGAGCAGTCCTCTAGGAGGGGCTGTATGCTGGCTCAGGTGAGGGCAGGCTAAAGTTCAGAGGCCTAAGCAAAGGTGAGACTCTTAACCGAAGTTCTGTTAAAAAGCATTTTGTTCCCGTTCATCAGTAGGGACAAAACGGTTCAGCTAATTATTTATGAGGGAAAAAATAGGAATCTGGAGGGTTTGTGCCTGGCTATGTCATAGGTAAACATGGGGGCATCCCTGAGTCTTATCTAAGTCACAGGCGAAAGTGGTTCTTTGCAGTAAGCCATTTCCTAGAAGACAGCAGTGGTGCGGGGTGGGGGGGGGGGGTGTCCTTACCCTTTCTGTTTTCCAGGATCACAGGGCTCAGGTGAAATTCACCATTGTCAGTAGCCATGCTCATCCATTTCTGTATTGCCTGTGGCTGCTTCCACGCTGCCATGCAGAGTGGAGTAGTTGCACAGAGACCTATGGTCCGCAAAGCTAACGTATTTACTATTGCTGTGTTACAGAACAAGTTTATCGACTCTCATATAAAGAAACTGTGGGGAGGGGGGAAGGGAGGAGGGACTTTGGTTGAATCAGTAACCACTTGGAATGATACAATATACCAAACTAAATATAGCTTAGCAAACCCTTACTCAACCTCCCAGACTCCAGTGCGCTTCTGACTCCTGCGACAGGAAGTAGCCTCCTCTGGGTGCCCAGGACACCCTCCCATGCCCCCCTCCTGGCACTCACTGTATTGCAAATGCCCATCTCCTCTCCAGGTACTTAATTCCTTGAAAGAAGAACAAGACTTTGCCTTCTTTGAATTCTTAACACCTAGAACAGAACCTGGAAATCTGGAGAATGAAGAAAACAGCACGGGAACAAACAAACTTTGACATTCAAAGTCATTACTAACAACGTATTGCCAAAAACAAGTCTGGCTCCAGGGAGAAGGTAAGAACAATCTTTAATCACACCGTGCATATGCAAATAGCTACTGTTCCAGTGCACAGAAACA
This sequence comes from Lipotes vexillifer, assembly GCF_000442215.2. Lineage (NCBI taxonomy): Eukaryota > Metazoa > Chordata > Mammalia > Artiodactyla > Lipotidae > Lipotes > Lipotes vexillifer. The sequence goes on from NW_006783846.1 coordinate 263,414, forward strand.
CTTTGTTCTCTTTAGTAGGTTAAATACACCTCTCCACAAATGTGTTAACATCCTTCCTTTGCTTAGCAAATCCTCTTTTCATGATCTGTTCAAAGGTAAACTTTATCCCCAGTTGGATTAGCATAACCTCCATATCTGTGTGCATGTATTAAGCTCATCTCACCCATCTTGAAAAGAAATTACTCTTCAGCACCCACATTCACCTCAAATATCAACTAACTTTTCACTTTCAGAGTCAAACACCTTTAACAAGTCATTTACATCGTCTCTCTGAAAACTTACTTCTACCTTTAATGACTTTCCTGATACCAAGTCTCCTTTAGGGGCTCTTTCTTTGCCGACTCTTAAATGCTGATGTTTCTCCAAGTTTCCAGGTAGGTTCTCCGCTAATGCTATGAAGTCTTCACCAAAGTGCTCACTTCCATGGCTGAAAGGACTACCTAAAGGCTCATCACAGACAAATCAGCACTTCCAGGACTTAACAGCATCTGTGAGTTCAGGGACTATAATTACACATTGTCTACGAGGTAAACACCTCTACTTGAACGGCCCAAAGACAATTAAAACTTAACATCTCTACAACTAAAAAAAGAACTAAAGCCCTTTTCCTCCATCTCAGAGAATACCACCATTATCTACTATGGATTACCCAGAATGTTCCTTACAGAATTAGTCACCAAACTTATTGGTTTTACTTCCTAAACAGTTCCCAAGCATCTTCACATCTCACGATTCTACCGGCCTCTATAGTGCTTCTCATAATACCTTTACCTGGTTTTATCCCTATAACAGCTTCCTAACAGGTTTCCCAGCCCTCAGTATTATCCACTGTAGAACATCTTTCCTTCATTCTGAAGTGCGAATGTGATCAAGGCACACGTCTGCTTAAAAATACTTTAGGGTAAGTCCAAACTCCCTCCTATGATTTAAAAGAACCTTTGTGATCTGGGACCTCCGGGCTCATGTCTCACTTTCCTCTCTCTCTGCATCCCTCTCCCTTGCACCAGGTCACACACACTAGCCTCCGGCCACACAAAAGATTTTTTTTTTTTTCCTGAATACGCCTTTCTCTAGCCTCCAATCCTTTCCACAGGATGTTTTTCTTTGCACAGTACCCTTTCCCCACCCAACCTTACCTTTGTTCCCTGCCAGTATCTATTCAGCATTCATATCACAGCTTAGACATCCATTTCTCTAAGAAATTTTCTGTATGGCTCCTGCCCTACTACCACTAAGTGTGTTAGGGGGCCTTCCTATCGCTCTCTTACAACCTGTACTTCTCCTCCGCCAGCACACATCACTTTGTGCTTTAATTGCCTATATCCTCATCTAGATCACACATAATTGGCACATTTGGTGAAATCAGAACACATGTTTACAGTGGCTTGTCACGGATCCCTGAAACCTGGTACACTACCCGGCACATGACTGGTATCCAATAAATAAGTATAAAATAAGTGAAAGCATGACATCTACTTGTCTGCACTTCAAAGGAAATTGGTGAAAGAAATCCCTTCTTTTGTCTCATTCAAAATAATTGGTACCGATTATTAAATAAGTGATTAGTTTATAGGCCCAGATCTATGGAAATAACTTGAAAAAAACTAAAAAGCCAATGAGGCATGAAAGAATTTTCCACCCAGAAAGTCGCTGTTGTTTGGTTATTATCATTGGTTTTGTTGTTATGTAGCTTAGTCTTGTTTCTTTGGTTGAATCTCGTAGCTGGGGGTGAGGTTTCGGAATGATAATGTTCCTAATGAGATGTTCTTAAATGCTAAGTGAAGTGTACGTGTGCTTCAAAATCGTGGCCTTCTGTGAGTTCTTGTTCCATGCAGGCAATTGCTTCCCTTTTCCTGTACGTATGCGCTATCTGTTTTTTGAAGCCCACCTTGAAATGTGTAAACCTTGCCTCTGCTTCACTCCCCTCGGAACCCACATGCATGCCATACGCATTTCATTCCCCCACCCCCAGCAAATCTCCAGAAAATTGGAATGGAGCTTTTAAAAAGATACAAATCATTGTAGGTTTGGCATCATCCACATCATCCATTTCAGTTGATTTGCTATCAGCATCTGTGATGAGGCTTGGAGGTGGCTGCCAAACCTTGAATGTCACTGAGATGAAATTTAGCTGGTGGGGCTGAAGCCAGGCTTATTACTGCTCAGATTGTGAAGCTTCATGATTGTCCTCTCTTGTTAGCATGCCTCTGTTTGAGCACAAAAAGCACAGATTGCTTTGCAAAATCTATCTTAATTAATCATAAATAGTGCCTGATGGGAAGATTGCTGCTTTCATCTTACTTAAATAAAACACAATCAATAAATCCTTTTCTTGCTCCAGGTTTTCACAGTATTGTACAGGTTGCCTCCTTACATATTTGAGATGCTGGAGGTCTAATCGCATCAGTGTGTTACTGATAGCCTCATTAGGCTGTATCATCAAGAGCTGTTCCCAGCCCCTTCTCCACTGGCAGAGCCAAGTCCCTATGAGTTAAATGGGGACATTGGAATGGCAAAACAATTCCACTCCTTCCCAGCAGCTAATTAAGAAGGAGCGTAAAGCACTGTGCTAAAGACTTTGGTGAGTTTGCCTCGTAGCTCTTCAAGGGTGACCTTGCAGCAAATGGTGAAAGTACCGAAGAGAGTCACTGTTGCGTGGTAAATGGTCATCAGGAAAGTTCACATGCTACCAAATGGGTGGCTAAAGGTGCTAGAATGAGCTTGCCTTCTTCTCTGCCCCTTTGAACTCATAAAATTTCCTTTCCATACAAATATAGAAGGCAAATAATGAAGAACTTAACAATCTACTTAAATGTACAATATACAATCAGCCTCTTGCACCAGTAATATAAATGCTACGTATTGGGGCTTAAATACAGCAGTTTACCATGGAGCACCCATGTCACATAATGGGCCTGTGTATCTGCGTAATGAACAGTGTAATTGCCTTTCTTTCTTGCCAGCCTCTGTTTACAGAGCTAAAAAAAAGAAAAGAGCTAAAATTTCAATTTCCTATCTTCTCTTATGGCTTCAGGTGAGGCCCTCTGATATAATTCTGATCAATGAAATATAAGGAGAAACCTGCTGATACCACCCCCTCTTCCATCTTCTCCCTGCCTGGTGAATGGGGAAATGAAGCAGTACTTGGAACCAGGAAGACAAAAGCTACGTGTGCTGAGGATGGCAAGTTAGGAAGACAGAAGGAGCCTGATTTCTTGATGCATCTGGATTAGCCTTACAAACCCTAAATTTCCTATGCCCAGACTTCTTAGTGCATAACATAAACTCTTGTGTGTTTAAGTTACTATTCATCAGGTCATCTGTTTCAGATAGCAGAATCCTATCCTTTCTGATGGAGAACACAAATGACTGGTGATTACTTTCTGCCTTTTTTCTAAAAATTCCATAGCTCGTTTACTCCATGGGTTCAAACTCTGTATCTGAGCATTGACAGAAGAGGGCCGTGTACAAAGAGATCAGACCTAATTCATCTCGTCTTTTGAGAAATGCAATGGGTTCTTAACATACAGGAACTAATGCCTTGAAGACCTTATTCAATTCTCAAATTCACAAATACCACTTGTATTAGTCAGAATCTAGTCAGGAAAACAAAAACTACCCTATGTACTTATCAGAGGGAATTTAACATAGGGGATTTAATATGGGGAAAGAAGGGGCAACACTGAGGTTACCGGGAGATAACAACAGCAGGGAGCAGTTGCTACTCCTAAAGCTGGAGGGGCAAACGAGAGGAGGTAGATTGTAAGGAGAACTTAAGAGCCCAGAGGAGGAGCCTCAAAGAGTTGGTGGTCAGATCCTGAAAAGGAGACACTTCCTCGGAAGTGAACACATTTAGGGTCGCAGAGGAGCCTAATGGAGTTCGGGCACAGACCTCTGAGGAGGTGGCATTGCCCGGCTGCTCTGGTACGTTTAAGGGGAGGTGATGAGGCTTGTTCCAGGAGTGCTGAAAGACACTGTGCCTCCTGCTGCAGCCAGGGTAACCTGCACAGACTAAAGAGCTGCTGCTGCTCGGGTGATGCTGACAGGGCCAAGAGCACCCAGGAAAAAGAAAGTGTCTTCTCCCTTCCTTCTCCCTTCCACTCTCTTTCTTCTACTTCTTATTGGCCAAACCTAACAGGAAGCAGCTGGAAAGAGTCTGGTAAATGCAGTTCACAATGTTCCAGCCCCAGCATCACATCCCAGAACATGGCGTAATGGCGGTAGATTAGGAACTGTGACAATATACGCATAGAACTAGCGCAACCGAAAATGCAATAAAGAATAACTGAAGCATCAAAGTGATCCCATAGTGGTGGTATAAAAACAGAACAAAGGTTACTTCTGTAATTATCCGGCAATTCTTCCATAAAATCAAAATTCTACTTTTCAGGTTAAAAATGGTCCGTAGGGCTGCCCTGGTGGCGCAGTGGTTGAGAGTCCGCCTGCCAATGCAGGGGACACGGGTTCGTGCCCCGGTCCTGGAGGATCCCACATGCCGCGGAGCGGCTGGGCCCATGAGCCATGGCCGCTGAGCCTGCGCGTCCGGAGCCTGTGCTCCACAGCGGGAGAGGCTGCGGCGGTGAGAGGCCCGCGTACCGCCAAAAAAAAAAGTCGGTAATTTTAAAAATTACCAATGTTATTTTCCTCGTTTTTTTTTTTCAAAATTAATACACAGTCATTGTAGGAAGATTAGAAATGGTTAAAAAAATTAGAAAATAGAAACTACCTTTAATTTTATCATTTATATTTCTGATGTAAATAGTCAGAAGTTTCACAACTTTAATAAACATAGATAATATTTATTGCAACCCATTAAGCACCCTTTTAAATGCTTTGCATGTAATATATCTTTTAATCCTCAAAACAACCCAGTGAGTTAGGCCCCTCAGCCATCAGCCAGCAGATACATCACCAAAGAACCAAGACTTGAATTTGCACTGTGCAATGATTGTCTTTTCTTCTAATGAGCCTAACTCATTCTGAGCTTCTGGATAAGGGTTGGGTCACCAGAAAGACCAAGCCATAATTAGAAGCTTGGAATTTTCAGGCCCATCTCCCATTCTCCAGAGAGGGGGAAAAGGGCTAGAAATGGAGCTAATAATCAACCATGCCTACATGATGAAGCCTCCAGAAAAATCCCACTAGTATGGGGTTTGGGGAGTTTCTGGGTTGGTGATCACATGTATATGCCAGGAGGTTTGCACATCCCAGCTCCACGAGGACAGAAGCTCCTGTTCTTGGGACCCTTCCAGACCCGACTCTATGCATCTATTCATCTGGCTATGATTTGTATCCTTTATCATACCCATTATTATATAATAAACTGGTAAACATAAGTGTTTCCCGGAGTTCTGCAAGCTGTTCTAGCAAATAATTAAATCTAAGGGGGAGGTCATGGGGAGCTCCAATTTGTAGCCAAGTCAATTTGAAGTTGTAGGAACCTAGGGACCTACTACTTGGGATTAGCATCTGAAATGGGAGGCAGTCTTGTGGAACTGAACCCCTTAACCTGTGGGTCTATGTTAACTCTGGTTATTGTAAATTAAATTGAATTACAGGACACCCAACTAGTGTCACAGAGAATTGCTTGACGTGGAAAAAAATGCCACACATCTGATGTCAAAAGTGTTGTAAGTGTGGTAGTAGAGTGAGACAGCACTGAAGCTGTGGTGGCTTGAAGTCCACAGAGATGAAGTGCCCTCCTTTAACTAGTATTACTGCCCAGGTGGCAACAAGGCAGGCCAGTGCCTGCACTAGAATGGCTCTCCACCTGAAAGATAAACCTTGAGCTAGCACCAGAATTGATCCCCAGTGTCTCCCCAAGGGCAATGGTAGCACTGAATTCTTTTCCTTTCTCAGTCCTTTCCCATAACCCACCCTTATCTCCTTTCTTTGCTTCTCCAGGTTAATGGGTGATAGTAGAGCTCCTTCAGGAGCCATTTACTCTGCCATTTTACTTCTCAGGAAGACTTTTCCTTCTCATAAAACAAACTGCCAGCTGGCCAGTCTTTCCTCAAACTGACTTTCTCTTCCGTTACACTTCATGAAACTTCTGACTTGCAGGTGGCACGCGTTCTGGCCTCTTGGCCTGACGTAACTATTATCCCTTTATTTTAATGTTCTTTTAAAATGTTAATAGAAATTCAGAAACAATTGTAGTTCAGTGCCCATGAACAAACTGCCACATTTACCAGAACCAAATTATCAGTTTCTATGACCTTGTCGATCTCTTTATTCTCTAATTCAGAAGTTCATTTATATTTCCACAAACAGTCTGAAGTGTTCTTTCAGAGTTAACATTTATATAAGGATTTATATTCCCACATCCTAGCAAAAAGAGTATGACTCTGAAGCATTACAATATTACAGGTCACATCATTTGCAGATAGAAAAAGTTGTGAAAACTAGATGAACAATGTATTTCTAAGCACTTTCTAAATGATGGTGGACCAGGCACCCCCTGTGAATTTAAAAATTTTATCAAAGGAAGTAAATAATTTAATTTTATCAAAGGGGGGAAATATCTATGATTATCTTAGGCTCAGATCGTGGGACAGAGCATCTGTCAATCCAATGCTGAGTGCAGTTTTGCAGGGCCCATAGGGTAGCACTGAGGCAAAGGGAATAAAAATGAAAATGCCGTATGAGGATGAGACTCAGATTAAAAGCAGTGCAATATCTATCAGAGAAACCAAACTTCTATGTCAGTAAACAGTAGAGGATACTGTTTTCAAAACACCAGGAGAAGTTTTCGTCATCATGGTGTCTTGTAACTGCGAAGTGAAGTCTGTATCTACCTTTCGTGTTCCTGAACATTCTTGCTCAAGGTAACGGACATGTGCAACAGGTCTCCACTGGTAATTTTCCAAGACAAATTTGCTTGTCTAAACATGGAATTATCCATGTGTCCTAACAATTCCTACTTAGATCCTGTATGTCCTCCCCTTGCCACTAAAGAGTGACTTTATTAGTCATTACTAATAGCTGCAAAAAATCACCATGTGATTATTTAGAAAATATAATAAAACAAATTCCGTTAAATGAAGGTAATGGAAAAAAGAGGAAGGATCTTTGAGGATTTAGGTCCAGGGGTCATCATGATGACACTCTGCAAGTTAAATAAAAGAATTCTTTCTTATCTCACAAGCTAGTCCATCTTCTCAACAAACAGAACACATATCTGTCACTAGAATTGTAATACAAACTAGATCATAATAATAAGTATAATAACTGCTGGAGAATTTGCTCAACACTGAAGATGCATAAGATGGAAGAGGACTGCGATAATGAATAAGAACATAAGGATGAAGGATAAACTTCAGCAAACAAAAAGCTGAAACTGGGAAAGTCACCTCATGCTGTCAATATTAAAAATGGGCCCATCAAGGAATCTGCCAAAGTGCAAATACAGCTCTTCATCAACCTGCCAAGTCAAATAAGAGCTAAAATGATGGTCAGATGATGGGTACAAATCCATCCCCATCATCCACCTGGATGTCTATGAAAAATGACTTGAAAGAATGTCTAACTGACATTAAAGATTACTAACTAACTGGGTATAGGAATCAAAAATCAACAGGGCAGATGCAAATTATAATGCATTCTCAACTTGAGACCAGGCAGGAAGTATTCTTTTCCCTGTTTATTCTTCAGTTTGGATCTCAGCACAACTTTTACACTCCCCTGAGGGCAGTGATCCAAGCCATTGCATTACCACTTTCATTAGACATACCCCCCATTCTCTGAATGGATTTGGCTCTGAATGTGCCCCAGGTACTTAGAGCTAACACTCTAAGTAGTAGGAGATGAGGAAAGGAGAGACAAAGGGGCAAGGCAAGGTTTTGCTGGATTAATGTGGCTATTTAGGCTTGGAACAAAATCATATAAACTTAGGATGTGAACTCTATCCACCTGTCTTATGTCATGGAAATCCACCCAATATTATGCCATTTGGAAAGCATATCATATATTAAGTTGAATTTAGCATGTGTCGTGGCCTCTCAAATTGGAATCATATTGGTCACCTCCTTTGAAAGTCATTAGTTGACTGGCTGGGTTTACACAGAGGAATCCAGGGTATGTAAGTCCACTTAACTTATATTCTAAGTCAAAATGTTGCTTTGGATCTAAGTGTGACATCTCAATCAATCAGCAGCAATTATTACCCATTTACCTAAGACCTTGTGTTCAAAGAAATATAAGGAAGATCTTGGGGAGATCACAATCTAATTGATAAAATAAGAAAATAATTATTTTTTTAGAAAAACAACCAAAGCAGGCCGTTATAATTCAGCCCTTAACTGTTTAGTAGGGACTGCACATTCTTTAAGAGTTTAGGGAAGGTGAATGCAAAGTTGAGCTAGAGCAACCAGAGAAACCTGAATTGCAGTGGTAGGATCTGAATGAAGCCTTGATCAATAGGATTTGATTAAGTAGAAAGGGGAGAATATTTTAGGCAAGGGAAACAGCACAAGCAGAGACAAGAAGAGAAGAGGGGGAAGAATTTTTTTCCTTTAACTGCGGTGAATAAACACTTCTCTGACTTTTCTTCATTGTTTTAACAACTATCTGTGAACGAGTCAAATGATGAATAGCCCCAGAAAAAAAGGTGGAGCATACAAATGAGTGATAGTAGATGTTTTAAAAAAGAGAAAATCATCAGGAGTTGTAACCATAAAGGAAAAATTAAATTGCTGGGACTATATAATGGATTCAAATTTTCAATCACAAACTGATACATGCAAAACCGTAATTTATTTTTCTATAGCCAAATATAATTTCTATCATTAAGCTCCCATTCCGGCTCAGAAGCAGAAAACTGACATCAACTTGCCTTCAGGTAAATTTTTTCCCATTCAGGCACTTCTCAGTCAATTCAGGTGTATAATGCAGCCGTATTCAGATTTTTAAAACCACTCTCAGATTTTACTCTCTCTCTCCCTTTCCCCGTATGGATTCAAATCTCTAGAAAACTTAACTGCGATGACAAAAGCAATAATGGAGAAAAAAAGAGAAGCTCTTTTCCACAGTCTGTTTATGGTTACATCATAAGGTGACCTTCTGTGAGATGTGCTCTGTCTTATGTGGTCTTCAGACACATCCCCTTCATGCTGATAGCCACTGAGGTGAAAAGTCATCTGGCCAAAGATTTGGGTTGATGGTTTCTATTCCTGTTATTTTACAGAGGTGTCCTAAGTCTTGCCTCAGCCTTCGGTTTGTAGATCCAGTATGATTACTTGGGGCTGTAAGTGAAAAAATGTTGCCTACCATATCAGTAAACAAAGGATATTGCAGCCATCAAGCCACTGCAGCCCCCCGATGGTGAGCCCTGAGGGAACTCAGGATGGAGACAAATGGGCTGCCCACTGCCAAGCCCTCAACCACTACAGTCACCCCAACTGTGTACCCCGAAGGGATTCAGGATAGAGAAAAGCAGGATACTGGCCTCAGATAGCTGAGGTGCTTATCAAAGGAATGATTTCAGTGAGCCCAGACTCTTACATCTTCCCATACACAGAAAAGCATTAAATTCCTTAACTTGAGATATCCTGTTTTCTTGAATTAACAGTAATCTTTTGAAGTTCTGACTACCAGCTCTGTGTTGCAAAAACTCCTATCTATTCTGGCTCTTCCTTTACGTCTTCGGAGCAGTCCCTCAGAGCTATCTGAGAGGCTGCAGCGCGGGCTTAAGTCCTCAGTTTTCTCTGCCAAATAAAACATAATTCTCAACTTTCAGGTTGTGCATTTTTTTTCAGTTGACAGGGTCTTCCTTGTTCATATCCTAACGCTTTTGATGCTTTCAGTCCTCCTTTAGCCCTTCTACACCTTTCCCATGGCATTGGGAAGGTCAACCTATTCTGCTAGCCCATCCTGAAGCCCTAGAAGGCTTGGAGTTGCCAGCAGACACTCACTTTGCTCCTGACAAACCACTGAGCATCTCTTCTCTACAAATTCTGCTTTATGTCCAAGAGACAAATCACCTATCATTTGCCTATCATCAGAACTCTGGGCTGCACAGGCAAAGCTCTGCTAAACACCGATCCTGCTTATATTTGTCCACCCCATCCTCGTGCCCAATATCCCCAGCGGGGTGGTGCAAACATTGTCACAAACCCAATCAATGCCCTCTCTTCTTCTCTACCCCTTTCCCTCACTGGAGGATTTATGATTGACTTCATTCTGGAAGCTGGGTAGGAGAAGGAAATTGGACGTACCACACCTATTCTCATTTTTAATTTTTGCTGCTTTATAGGAGCACCTTATGAAGTTAAACACAAGGAATATGGCATATCTATTATTCCTCCTCTGGAAAGTTCACAATTGAAAGGGTTATCAGCTACTAAATTAGGAGGGTGAGAAAAAGGATAACATGCACCAAAATTATAAGTCACCAATCAGTCTAACATATGTAGGACGTTTAATGTCAAAAAATAAAATAATAAACTGAAATGTAATGGTAACTTAAGACTCAAGCAAGCTTTGGGTATGGTATCTATTACTCTGAGACAGGAATTCTATTCATTCATCCATTCATTTATTCGTTTAATTATATTCATCAAACACCTATAAATGGCAAGGTGCCTGGATACACCAGGAGGGAAGTTTCCTGCTCTTGTTAAATGAACATTTATATTGGGAAGATATACAACAGATAAGTAAACAAATAATTACTAACAGTTGTTAAGTGCCATGAAGAATTAGGACACTGGGATAAAAACTCTGGAGGTGGGAAACTGCTTCAAGATGGCAGAGTAGAAGGATGTGTGCTCACTCTGTCTTGCGAGAGCACCAGAATCACAACTAATTGCTGAACAATCATCGACCGGAAGACACTGGAACTCACCAGAAAAGATACCCCACATCCAAAGACAAAGGAGAAGCTAAAATGAGATGGTAGGAGGGGGGCAATCACAATAAAATCAAATCCCATAACCACTGGGTGGATGACTCATGAACTGGAGAACAATTATACCACAAAACTCCATCCACTGGAGCGAAGGTTCTAAGTCCCATGTCAGGCTTCCCAACCTGGGGGTCTGGCAATGGAAGGAGGAATTCCCAGAGAGCCATACTTTGAAGGCTAGTGGGGTTTGCTTGCAGGACATTGACAGGACTGGGGGAAACAGAGACTCCACTCTTGCAGGGCACACACAAAGTAGTGTGTATATCAGGACCCAGGGGAAGGAGCAGTGATGCCATAGGGATCATAGGAGACTGAACCAGACCTACCTGCTAGTGTTGGAGGGTCTCCTGCAGAGGCAGGGGGTGGCTGTGGCTCACCGTGGGGACAAGGACACTGGCAGAAGAAGTTTGGGGAAGCACTCCTTGGCGTGAGCCCTCCCAGAGTCCGCCATTAGCCCAACCAAAGAGCCAGGAAGGCTCCAGTGCTGGCTCGCCTCAGGCCAACCAACCAACAGGGAGGGAACACAGCCACACCCATCAGCAGACAAGAGAATTAAAGTTTTACTGAGCCCTGCCCACCAAGGCAACACCCAGCTCTACCCACCACCAGTTCCTCCCATCAGGAAGCTTGCACAAGCCTCAGAGACAGCCTCATCCACCAGAGGGCAGACAGCAGAAGCAAGAAGAACTACAATCCTGCAGCCTGTGGAACAAAAACCACATTCCCAGAAAGACAGACAAGACGAAATGGTAGAGGGCTATGTACCAGATGAAGGAACAAGATAAAACCCCAGAAAAACAACTAAATGAAATGCAGATAGGCAATCTTCCAGAAAAAGAATTCAGAATAATGATAGTGAAGATGATCCAGGAGCTAGGAAAAAGAATGGAGGCAAAGATCGAGAAGATGCAAGAAATGCTTAACAAAGAGCTAGAAGAATTAAAGAACAAACAAACAGAGATGAACAATAAAATAACTGAAATGAAAAATAGATTAGAAGGAACGAGTAGCAGAATAACTTAGGCAGAAGAACAGAGAAGTGACCTGGAAGACAGAATAGGGGAAATAACTGCCGCAGAACAGAATAAAGAAAAAAGACAGAAAATAAATGAAGACAGCCTAACAGACCTCTGGGGCAACATTGAATGCACCAACACTTGCATTATAGGGGTCCCAGAAGGAGAAGAGAGAAAGAAAGGACCTGAGAAAATATTTGAAGAGATTATAGCAGAAAACTTCCCTAACATGGGAAAGGAAATAGCCACCCAAGTCCAGGAAGCGCAGACACTCCCAGGCAGGATAAACCCAAGGAGAAACATGTCGAGAAACACAGTATTCAAATTCACAAAAATTAAAGACAAAATAAAATTGTTAAAAGCAACAAGGGAAAAGCAGGAAATGAAATACAAGGGAACTCTCATAAGGTCATCAGCTGATTTCTCAGCAGAAACTCTACAAGCCAGAAGGGAGTGCCATGATATACTTAAAGTGACGAAAGGGAAGAACCTACAACCAAGATTACTCTACCCGGCAAGATCTCATTCAGATTCGATGGAGAAATCAAAAGATTTACAGACAAGCACAAGCTAAGAGAACTCAGCACCAGCAAACCAGCTCTACAACAAATGCTAAAGGAATGTCTCTAAGTAAGAAACACAAGAGAAGAAAAGGACCTACCAAAACAAACCCAAAAGAATTAAGAATATGGTCACAGGAACATACATATCGATAATTACCTTAAACGTGAATGGATTAACTGCTCCAACCAAAAGACACAGGCTTGCTGAATGGATACAAAAAGAAGACCCATATATATGCTGTCTACAAGAGACCCACTTCAGACCTAGGGACACATTCAGAATGAAAGTGAGGGGATGGAAGAAGATATTCCATGCAAATGGGAATCAAAAGAGAGCTGGAGTAGCCATTCTCATATTAGATAAAATAGACTTTAAAACAAAGAATGTCACAAGAGACAAGGAAGGACTACATAATAATCAGGGGATCAATCCAAGAAGAAGATATAACAATTATAAATATATACGCACCCAACACAGGAGCACCTCAATACATATGGCAACTGCTAACAGCTATAAAAGAGGAAATCGACAGTAACACAATAATAGTGGGGGACTTTAACACCTCACTTACACCAATGGACAGATCATCCAAAATGAAAGTAAATAAGGAAACAGAAGCTCTAAATGACACAACAGACCAGATAGATTTAATTGATATTTATAGGGCATTCCATCCAAAAACAGCAGATTACACTTTCTTCTCAAGTGCACGCAGAACATTCTCCAGGACAGATCACATCTTGGGTCACAAATCAAGCCTCAGTAAACTTAAGAAAATTGAAATCATATCAAGCATCTTTTCTGACCACAACGCTATGAGATTAGAAATCAATTACAGGGAAGAAGACGTAAAAAACACAAACACATGGCGGCTAAACAATACGTTACTAAACAACCGAGAGATCACTGAAGAAATCAAAGAAGAAATCCAAAAATACCTAGAGACAATGACAATGAAAACACGATGATCCAAAACCTATGGGATGCAGCAAAAGCAGTTCTAAGAGGGAAGTTTATAGCTACACAAGCCTACCTCAAGAAACAAGAAAAATCTCAAATAAACAATCTAACCTTACACCTAAAGGAACTACAGAAAGAAGAACTAACAAAACCCAGTGTTAGCAGAAGGAAAGAAATCATAAAGATCAGAGGAGAAATAAATGAAATAGAAACAAAGAAAAAAATAGCAAAGATCAATAAAACTAAAAGCTGGTTCTTTGAGAAGATACACAAAATTGATAAACCATTAGCCAGACTCATCAAGAAGAAGAGGGAGAGGACTCGAATCAATAAAATTAGAAATGAAAAAGGAGAAGTTACAACAGACACCACAGAAATACAAAGCATCCTAAGAGACTACTACAAGCAACTCTATGCCAATAAAATGGACAACCTGGAAGAAATGGACAAATTCTGGGAAAAGTATAACCTCCCAAGACTGAGCCAGGAAGAAATAGAAAATATGAACAGACCAATCACAAGTAATGAAATTGAAACTGTGATTAAAAATCTTCCAACAAACAAAAGCCCAGGACCAGACGGCTTCACAGGTGAATTCTATCAAACAGTTAGAGAAGAGCTAACACCCACCCTTCTCAAACTCTTCCAAAGAATTGCAGAGGAAGGAACACTCCCAAACTCATTCTATGAGGCCACCATCACCCTGATACCAAAACTAGACAAAGATACTACAAGAAAAGAAAATTACAGACCAATATCACTGATGAATATAGATGCAAAAATCCACAACAAAATACTAGCAGACAGAATCCAACAACACATTAAAGGGTCATACACCACGATCAAGTGGGGTTTTTCCCAGGGATGCCAGGATTCTTCAATATATGCAAATCAACCCATGTGATACACCATATTAACAAACTGGAGAATAAAAACCATATGATCATCTCAATAGATGCAGAAAAAGCTTTTGAGAAAATTCAACACCCATTTATGATAAACACTCTCCAGAAAGTGGGCACAGAGGGAAACTACCTGAACATAATAAAGGCCATATACGACAAACCCACAGGAAACATCATTCTCAATGGTGAAAAACTGAAAGCATTTCCTCTAAGATCAGGGACAAGACAAGGATGTCCATTCTCACCACTACTGTTCAACACAGTTTTGGAAGTCCTAGCCACGGCAATCAGAGAAGAAAAAGAAATAAAAGGAATACAAATTGGAAAACCAGAAGTAAAATTGTCACTGTTTGCAGATGACACGGTACTCTTCATAGAGACTCCTAAAGATGCCACCAGAAAACTACTAGAGCTAATCAATGAATTTGGTAAAGTTGCAGGATACAAAATTAATCCTCAGAAATCTCTTGCATTCCTATACACTAATGATGAAAAATCTGAAAGAGAAATTAAGGAAACACTCCCATTTACCACTGCAACAAAACGAATAAAATACCTAGGAATAAACCTATGTAGGGAGACAAAAGACCTGTATGCAGAAAACTATGAGACACTGATGAAAGAAATTAAAGGTGATACCAACAGATGGAGAGATACACCATATTCTTGGATTGGAAGAAACAATACTGTGAAAATGACTATACTACCCAAAGCAATCTACAGATTCAATGCAATCCCGATCAAATTACCAATGGCATTTTTCACAGAACTAGGACAAAAAATCTTAAAATGTGTATGGAGACAGAAAAGACCCCAAATAGCCCAAGCAATCTTGAGGGGGAAAAAAAACGTAGCTGGAGGAATCAGACTCCCTGACTTCAGACTCTACGACAAAGTTACAGTAATCAAGACCATATGGTACTGGCACAGAAACAGAAATATAGATCCATGAAACAGGACAGAAAGCCCAGAGACAAACCCACACACCTACTGTCAACTAATCTATGACAAAGGAGGCAAGGATATACAGTGGAGAAAAGACAGTCTCTTCAATAAGTGGTGCTGGGAAAACTGGAAAGCTACATGTAAAAGAATGAAATTAGAACACTCCGTCACACAATACACAAAAATAAAGTCAAAATGGATTAAAGACGTAAATATAAGACCAGACACTGTAAAATTCTTAGAGGAAAACCTAGGAAGAACACTCCTTGACATAAATCACAGCAAGATCTTCTTTGACCCACCTCCTAGAGAAATGGAAATAAAAACAAAAATAAACAAATGGGACTTAAAGCAACTTAAAAGCTTTTGCATAGCAGAGGAAACTATAAAAAAGATGAAAAGACAACCCTCAGAATGGGAGAAAATACTTGCAAATGAATAAACGGACAAAAGATTAATCTCCAAAATATATAAACAGCTCATGCAGCTCAATATTAAAAAAAACACACAACCCAATCAAAAAGTAGGCAGAAGACCTAAATAGACATTTCTCCAAAGAAGACATACAGATGGCCAAGAGGCACATGAAAAGCTGCTCAACATCACTAATCATTAGAGAAATGCAAATCAAAACTACAATGAGGTACCACCGCACACCAGTAAGAATGGGCATCATCAGAAAATCTACAAACCACAAATGCTGGAGAGGGTGTGGAGAAAAGGGAACCCTCTTGTACTGTTGGTGGGAATGTAAATTGATACAGCCACTGTGCAGAACAGTATGGAAGTTCCTTAAAAAAATAAAAATAGAATTACCATATGACCCAGCAATCCCACTGCTGGGCATATACCCAGAGAAAACCATATTTCAAGAAGACACTTGCACCCCAATGTTCATTGCAGCACTATTTACAATAGCCCGGTCACGGAAGAAACCTAAATGCCCATTGACAGACTAATGGATAAAGAAGATGTGGTACATATATATAGTGAATATTACTCAGCCATAAAAAGGAACGAAATTGTGTCAGTTGTAGAGATGTGGATGGACCTAGAGACTGTCGTACAGAGTGAAGTAAGTCAGAAAGAGAAAAACAAATATCGTGTATTAACGCCATCTATGTGGAATCTAGAAAAATGGTACAGATGAACTGGTTTGCAAGGCAGAAAGAGAGACACAAATGTAGAGAACAAACATATGGACACCAAGGGGAGAAGTGGGGTGGTGGTGGCAGGATGAATTGGGAGCTTGGGACTGACATATATACACTAATGTGTATAAAATAGATAACTAATAAGAACCTGTTGTATAAAAAAATTAAATTAAAAAAGAACTCCAGAGATGGGGGATATTTTAGGCTGGTGGTTAGGATAAGAATTTTTTTTTCTCTTTAGTTTTTAATCCACTCTGGACTATCAAGCCAAACAGCTGATAAGGCTGTCTGCTTACTGCCTTACTGAGCTAGAAATACAACTAATGAGAGTAGGTTCCACAGGCCTTCCTCTTCCTGAAATGGAACTCTAAAATGCTGGAAAACAAGGAGTACTCCAGACTCCTGTTGTGCTGCTTTTGTGAGAGGTTAATTGCTTTTGAATGCATATGAATGTCAATTCAAACCAGGCTAAATATGTCTTCTTGGAGACAGAGCATTTGGTCTTTCTTTCAACTTCTTTTGTTTGCTTGAATCAGCTTGGTAGTTTAACAGATGTTTTTAGAGGAAATGGAGACATAAGCTTTTTTAATGCTGAAAATTAAATGAGAAACAATACTCTTCTCTTCACCGTCCCTCAAAACATGCAACCCTGCAAAACTGGCAACCCACCTACACTGGAGAAAGTTTTCACTTTTACAGGGCTCACCTTACTAAAGTGAAAGATATTTTTTGTGTACCTGGAGTTCATTAAATAGCGTTCATTCTTTTGGGGGATACATAATTGAATGTGCAAGTGATTATTCCCTTTAGCCTTGGGGAAGGATAGTGTTTCTTAGATTCATAAAATTTTCTCCCTTTCATTAAAAATGAAGTAAAATTACCATAGGAATATCCAGATTTTCTGGGCCAACCCTTCTCCAACAGCCTTCTGCTCTACCACAAAGTCCTCTGTTACCATAAGCAAAGTCCTCCTCCCAACTCAAGGAACAACACCCTGCCCC
>NW_006783846.1:280871-281477 GCF_000442215.2 Lipotes vexillifer
GCTCTCTCCATGTTTCTGCCTCCTTTTCTTATATGATACTGTTCCCTTTAATTGTGATTCTTTCTCCTTACCCAGATCCAGCAATTACAATTACCTGTGTGCTTCTATATTACTTGTGCCCTTGCTTCTACAACATGATTGTAAGGTCCTTATTGGAAAATGATAGAGTACAAAAAGCATCAGCTTTGGAATCAAACAAACCTATCCTAATTTTAACTCTATAACTTTCTACATATGTGATCTTGGGCCAGTCAGTTAACTTCCCCCAACCTTAGTACTCAATCCTGTAAAACTTCCTTCCATCTCTCAGAAAGGCTCTGCCTGTAGGTTTCATTTTCAGAGAGATCTCTTGTCATTTGTGTGACATTGCTGCAGCAGCCCTAGATTCTATATCTTCACCACCTCAAGTCTATCAGAAAGGACAGAATGTCTTACCAAACAACAAAGATTCAAGGTAACTTGTTATGCTTATGTCACATGTCCATAACTGAAAATATCACGTAAGTCAGAGAAACATCATGTGTTGATTGTGTTACTTCACGTTCTCCACAATTAGATCTGGGAGTTCTGTGAATTCTACCAGAAGCACATGTATAGGGGAAAGAG
>NW_006783846.1:281487-297575 GCF_000442215.2 Lipotes vexillifer
AATTCTTCAAACAATTGGATAAAACAGTGAGTGCATAAAGATATCAATTTGGTGAGCTGCAACCCAGTATTCTTTTTGTTTTTGTTTTTATTTTTGGTAGCTGGAATAGGAGGGGAGAGTATGGAAGAGAAAAATGTGAAGAGAAGAGAAGAAAAACATCAGAGAATATCACAGGTAATAGAAGTAAATATGACTTTGTAAAATTTTTATTTCAGGCTAAACAGTGTTTACTAGGTTGCAGTGTTAAATATTCTTATAGTGGGTTATATTCAAAGAATTTGAAAACAAGTGTCCTAGTGGAAAATTCAAATATTATCAAAGGAGATACGGATGTTAAGCAAGCAAAAATCTATGGAAATTTTCTACATCAGGAAAGATTATAATAGGGGGTACTCAACTGATATTTATTGAATATTTTTAGGACTTAAATATATATATATATGTATGTATATATGTGTGTATATATATATATATATATATATATGTTTTTTTTTGCAGTACATGGGCCTCTCACTCTTGTGGCCTCTCCCGTTGCGGAGCACAGGCTCCCGGACGCGCAGGCCCAGCGGCCATGGCTCACAGGTCTAGCCGCTCCGCGGCATGTGGGATCTTCCCAGACCGGGGCACGAACCCGCGTCCCCTGCATCGGCAGGCGGACTCTCAACCACTGCGCCACCAGGGAAGCCCCCAGGACTTATATTTTGATTGACTGCCTCTTGTCATTGAACAGAGTTTAGTCACATCCTTCCTTCAGAAGGCAATAGTTTATTCCTCCGTGGGTTAGAATTTTTGAAGAAATTGTCAAGATACTTGACTGAAGTTTTAAATGGTTCGGGTTCTTGAGTACCTGGGCTGAGGATGGCATAAGGAGTTATTCCAAAACCAAAACCAGGTGACTCTGGCAAATGTAGAAGCAGGTAGGAATGGGCAGGTGAGCTATTAAATAAGCACTGCTTGTGTTAACACCACCTCTCTCCCCAGCTTACACACTCTCTTTCCTCTAGTAATCCACTGTTCCCACTAACCTGAGCCAGGCACTGCCTTCCACGTTTTACATGCTCCATCTATTTTCATAACAGATGTCTACAGAATAAAAACTGACTCAAAAGCAGAATTTACTCTGGTGGAAGGGACAAGAAAGATGAGGGAAGAGAGAAAAAAAGGAAGGGAGGGAGAGAGGGAGGAAGGGAGGAAGAAAGAAGGAAAGAATGGAATACCTTGTAAGTTTTTCTGGATCATACATACCTAGAATAAGAAAATGTCCCTTGGAATAAATTAATTTGACAGCATTAAGGACACAGCTGGAATTGTCACACTACATGAAGACCCACACACACAGCCTAAATGAAAAATCATAAAAGCCAACATTGGCCACAACAGCCTTGTAAAATGTAGTATTAATACAGCCATAGTGAAAAATGGCAGCATACACTTTGATTCTGGAGTCATTAGTAAGCATTGTGTATCTTTGTGTGTGTGAGTGTGTGTGTGTGCATGCACGAAGGGTGCCAAAAATAACCACACAAATCTTGAGTATGTTGTAGAAAATGAATAGCAGCATATAACTAGGTTATGAAAGATCACTCCTTGTTCACACCCTCAGCAGAGAATAAAGTGATGTGAATCCTGATGCAGTGAATAACCTTGTGGATAAACTGAAGCAGAATGTCAACCCACCTGCCTTCTTCAGTCATCTTCACCTACATCATAATCCCTTGCATCCATATAGCATTCAGTTAATTTTATTTCATTCAATCATATAAAATCATAGACTGTCAGAGCTGGAAGACATCCTGGAAAACGTCTTGTCAAGTCCATATATTTTATAAATAAGAAAACTAAGGCCCCGAGCAGTTAAGCAAAATTGGTCAATATGAAAACAATTAATGTTAGAGTCAGAACCAAAATTAAGTGTACTACAATGACTAATGTGTGTCCATTATGCCTTTTCTGTTGAAAAAGGCAGTGCAGGTGGCAATGTTGATGGAGTGATTTGATTTCTTTGAGGGGAGGACACCAAAATATGACTTGAGATTCATCGAGTGGTCATCTATGTTCCAGCAGCAGCAGCAGCAGCAGCAGCAATAACCAAAAGGAACAAACAGGCTACAAAGCAATTATCAAGAAGATAATTTTGAACAAGTGTTTTGATCAATGTATTGAATCTCATAACAACTGACCAGGCAATTATGAGTGTAGCTTTCGTTAGGACTGAAACGCCTATCAGTGATTCAGGAGTTTGTCCTCCAGTGAGCAAAGAAATGAACCTGGTCACTCACCAGGCACCAAAATGACTTTCTTTATCTCTTAATTGCATTTGAGTTTTGAGGCTCAATAAATAAAATGATAATTCTCCAAAGCATTAAATTTTAACAAAGCCAAGAAAATTGCACACTTCATTCAATTTAGAGAAAATTGCATTCATATAATGTGTTTTATCTTTCATCATGAAACACATACCAGAAAGCTACCTTGTCTGATGTATGATTTCAAGATCTATGATCTTAAAATCCTGAGTACCTGGTCTGACATCCTAAATAAGGCACATGCAGTAGTCAGTAAAGGTACCAACTTCCAGTTATAAAATAAATAAGTCCTGAGGATACAATGTACAGCATGGTGACTATAGTTAACAATACTGTATTGTATATTTGAAAGTTGCTAAGAGAGTTCTCCTCACAAGAAAAAGGAAATTTGTAACTATGTGTGTTGTTGTATGGTAACTAAACGTATTTCAGTAATAATTTTGCAGTATATACACATATCAAATCATTATGTTATATACCTAAAACTATGTTATATGTCAATTAGATTTCAATAAAAACAAAAAGAGGCATAACAGCGTAATTGAAACTGGTCTTTGCCCTTCAAGGGATATGAGAGATATTCACAAGGTAGAGATAGAGAGAGAAACAGATATATTACTAACACCAAACATGTACCAAGCGAATTCCAGAAATTTTATAAAAGTGACCCCCCCCCCACCCATAAAAATGGCAAAGGCTAACCAGAAAGCTTACTATATAACAGCCAGATTAATTTGTTAAGAAACGTTCACTGTTCTGCAGAAAAGGAAGCGGGCATCAAAAATTCAAAGAATTGTCACTGAAAGTATTCTTTTTCTTCCAAATTTTTCTTCTTTTCAAGTTAGAAACCCAATAGTATTAAATATTTAGGGATGACATTTCTTCTAGACATACAAAAGGCCACATCTCATGAACACAATGAAAAGGGATAATTCTTAGAAACATAAATAGATGGTCATTTTTGGGGGGTCTCTGTTGGTGGTGTTAAAATTATTCAAGACTCAAAAACTTTTTGCTGAACATCTCTCTTCATACCTGGGAAGTCTTTCAAACACTAAACATACATCTAAACTCTCTCACAGAGCAGCACGGCTAGTTTCCTCTGAAAAATCCAGTCATCATTACCCCATCTTCTTGCTTCAGCAGAAACCTCAGAGAACTCACAATGAAATGACCCTTTTTCATTCGCTGCTGATGGTTTGAAAACTTTAGGCATAATCCAAACCCAGAGAGGTATTTGCTTCTATTTTTGTTTGAGGACAGAGTCAAATATTCCAGTAGCCCCATTAGAAATCATGTGCTTTTTGTCCCTGAGTCTGCACGCTGTTTAAACTAATTTAAACTAAGTGACACGCATGGACTCTCCATAGGTATCCACTCATCCCTGAGAGTTCACCAAGTTTCCACTATGTTGCAGTTCCAGTCTACACATTTTTCAGGCAACATATACAAATAAGGCACAACCTTGACCCTCCTGTTGCTTAGGGTGCACCTCAAAATGCAAGGTAGGTATACTTTTGATATGAAAGAGCTCATCCTTCTAGTATCTACTAGGCACTACAAGTAGGTAATGTTATAAACTTTCAAAATAAGGAGACCCAGATACAAAAAGGAGGTGGTAAGGGCAGGAAGGAGAGGAGATTTAAGGTGTACCATTAAAGTTGGAAGTGCTGTCTCTCCCCTCCAGATTCTTTATGGGGCTTACCAAACTGTAGCCTACAATTGTAGCCTACGATACCTGCTGTAGCCTACACACCAAGATCTATACCTTCCCTTAACACATGTGCATATATACATATATACACCCAGGCTTATATTAAAGGTTTATATTCAAAATCATATATATGTGTATATATATATATATATATATATATATATATATATAATATATAAATACTAAGTCAAATAAATTATGAAAGTACTAGAGTTCATAATATGTAAATACTAAGTCAAATAAATTATGAAAGTACTAGAGTTCATCTGTATTTCATTGATATTTCAGACCTTATCAACCCCTGAACATCTGGAAAACCCAATTCAGATAGGATTATGTGATTTTCACATACTGTGCTGTGAACAAATATTGTTCACCACAACAAATTTTATTATTGAGCTTCTATATATGTGAGAGACAACAATGTACAAAACATTTCCCTCTTCTCAGAGATCTTACTCAAAGAGAAAACAGATAACTAACTTCCCTGTGATGTACTATGGTAGAATATGAAAGCAGTGTTAGGAGAGCACAGAGGAGGGGCACTAAGTCCAGTGCAGTGAGAGGAGGGAAGTTGGATGGATAAGATACCACTATCCTTCCCACAAGGATAGGGACTCTCAGGGGGAAAGAACCAGCATTAGCAAAGCCACCATGCTTACTAAATGAATAAGTTAACTAATGAATGCATGACACATAAAAGAATGAACAGAACAGAACTCAGAAGGGGAAGGATAATCCATGAAGGGAACATAATATGAGAACAGGTATTACAGAGACAACTTTAACCAGATTAGAAATCTTAGCTGGAGGAGCTCTGGGAGGAAATGCAGAGAACTGAGGCAAATTGGGTAGAGTTCTGGCTCTCTGATTAGAAGCCTGTTTCTGAAATAGTGCCGATTCTTCCTTCTTATTCTTAACCTACAGAGCCACTATAACTTCAGGGCTGGGAGTCTGGAACTGACCAGGCTCGGCTCTGTCAAGGGCAGGTCCATTAATCTATAGAGTGTTTAGAACTGTGACTAAATAATGAGAAAATGTATAGCAGTCCTTGACCACAGAAATGCCATCAGCATAGGTAGGCACACAAATAAGTGCACATACATGGGTACCCATATTCCCCACACACACATACTCGTTTGTCTTAGGGCAGCTGTGGACTGAGGGATTGTACTTCAGAGCAGAGGATACAAATGCTAGCAGATCTAGAGAATTTGGCCTCTCTCCTAACATTTCATATGAGGCCAAGAGTGTGGAGACTTCAGATCTGTATTGCAGCCATCAGGGACATCCAAACAGACTCTAAATCCCATCTGGCTAGGAAGTTATAATGATTACACCTCCAGGGATAATGTGGATAGCAGTTTGCCATGGGAACTACAATACAGTTGACTAATCAGCATGGCATAGTGGCCAGAGCAGAGAATTTTTTTTTTTTTTTTTTTTTTTTTTTTTTTTTTCTTGCGTTATGCGGGCCTCTCGCTGTTGTGGCCTCTCCCATTTGCGGAGCACAGGCTCCGGACGCGCAGGCTCAGCGGCCACGGCTCACGGGCCCAGCCGCTCCGCGGCATGTGGGATCCTCCCGAAACGGGGCACGAACCCGCGTCTCCTGCAACGGCAGGCGGACTCTCAAGCACTGCGCCACCAGGGAAGCCCCAGAGCAGAGAATTTGAAGTCTGGCTACCAGGGTTTGGATCCTCAGTCAGCCTCTTATCAGCTATAATCTTGGAGCATGTTGTGTAACCAATTTGACCTATTCTTTACTCATCTGATGAAGGTCACCAAATTGCCTCTTGAATGATAAATTCAAGAGGCTTTATAAGCCCTCTCTCACTGTGGTGGTTCTCTAAATACTTCCTTTCTGCCTCTCTGGCTTCTTTTAAGTCACCCTGCCTGTTGCCCAGTTTTCTCTCAGGCCACTCTTTGTTTCTTTCTCTTGCTCTCTTTTCTCTGCCCACTCTTTACGTGTTTGTGTAAAATCTGTGGCTGTGACCTTCTTATCTCTTCAGTCTCCCTGGGGAATTTCATTGTCTTTGATGGCTCTACTACTTATGAGAAAGGGTTTCCTACACCTTAATCTCCAAGCTTAGCCTCCTTTAACTCATATATCTGACTGCCTACAGGACATCACCATAATCATAACTGACATAAAGCATGGCAGAGTTTATACTTAGTCCCACTCTTCTTCCAGGTGTCACTGGAGCAAGTAAGTAAGTAGGAGGAAAAGCTAGCTGAGTGAAGCTGGGTTCACATGTCACATTTGGTAAATGTAGTGGGTTGAAAGGCAGAAAAGGAATCATAAGACTCAAAAAAAAAAAAAAAAAAAAAAAAGAAATCTGGAAGAGGAGATAAGAAAGTCTGAGCATCAATGAGGATAGTAACAACAATGGAAGGAAGCACTTCACATATGTTTAGATTCATGAGAATCCATCATATTTATTTTTCAAAACTGCCTGGTCATCTTCGAAAGATGCTCAGGAACCTAATGAAATAAATAAAGGTAAATAAAGGAAAGAATCAGGTATTGCACCTGTTTTTCCCAAAAGGAATATACCTCAAAGGAAATAAGTTGTTAATGAAGTAAACTTTCTTTCTAGGAAATATTCTAGTTATTGAATAAAGAAAGAATGAAAGAATTAGAATATCACTATATCACATACAATGTACCACAAATGAAACAATGGACTAAGATGTTGATTATCAATGGCTGGTAATATCACAAAAATAAAGACAAGGAGATACGATGAAACCTCTAATGAAAACAAACAGTTCTGCTTCTGAAGTATTCTTGCTTAAAGACCAAAATTTGAATCTGATCAACTCTCTCTAACTTCAACTTATGGAAAATGAAAGGAACAGAGGAAATACCATAAACAATTTCTGTGGTAAATGTTACAGGAAAATATAATCTGGTTTCTTCAACAAATAAATCGTAAAGAAAGAAAAATAAATGGAAAGGAAACAAAAACAGATCAAAGGGATATAGTAACCAAAGTCAATGTATATCCTATATTTGGAATCTGACTGCTTAAACTAAAAGCTATAGAAGACAGACAGATAAATGATGTTGAGGAGGAGAAGGGTGGGGTGGTGGTGGTGATGATGATAGATCAAGATCTGAGAAAAGTTTAATTTATACTAACTGGAAATTTGCTAATATTAAGAAATTACTGATTATTTTATATGCATTAAAATGGCATTGAGATTTTTAAAAAAGATATATTATCTTTTAGAGAGTCATACTAAAATATTTACAAATGAAATATGTCTGAAATTTATTTCAAAAGAATCAGAGGTGAGGGGAAATGAATGAGGTAGAGATGAATGGTTAACTGTTGAAACTAGCCATGGGTATACAGAGTTTTATTAAACTATTCTCCCCACTTTTATATATGTTTGCAATTTTCCAAAACGAGAATTTTTTAAAATATCTGGAACCGTTTGATTAAGTAAAGGGTCTGATGCATCTGGAAGCTTGTTATAAAAATCACTCTTAGGTTAGGAATCAAATGTAGGATGTGAACATTCCTGACATCAAAGATGGCTACAGGTAAGTTGGGAACATAGGTACGGAGTATAATGTGGCTCTCACAGGGCACCATCGGTCATTAGGGAAAAAGAGATATTGCCAAAGAGTAACTGAGAGGTCTTTCAGCCCCTCAAATCAATCACACTTTATTAAGTCACGTACTGATTAAAAATACAAATTCTAGAATCCAATGAAGAACCAATGGGGAAGGAGCTGAAAAGTTACAGGTTTAACTAGTGCTCCAAATGTGCATCATCACAATTTAGGAATCAAAGTGGTTAATTTCAAGGTACAATATGATATTCAATTGGTAATGACTTGTAAGTGGCTAGAAGTTGGAGATTGTTGGATTAGAATTCAATGAACAAACAGTAATACAGGTTTGGGAGTCATTTTTACAGATTTTCAAAAATAATTCAATAAAGTCATTCACCAAAGGCAGAGGGGGATGCAAAGTGACAGAACCTCCAGTAGTTAAAGGGCACTACTGGCAATTTTGGGTGTCAGTTACTCACCCTCTTGCCCCTAATGTCCCAACTGATTGAGAACTGCACACACAGACAAGTAAGCCTAAACCATCAATCGTTTTGATGGCAATGAATGAAAGAATGCCACTTGGACCTGATGCCAAAATGGAGGTTCCTACTCTTCCTAGTAGGATTAAAGTTAATGCTCTTCAGGTAAAGGGTATCTGATAAATGTGCCTGTTCATCTGAGCCTTCAGGAAGTTCCCTGGCCTAATCTTTCTTCTGCTAAGGAGGTATGGATTAAGGCACTGGCCCTTCTAATTGATCAAGGAGTTAGGCATCTAGAGAGAGAAGCAGAGAGTGGGTCCTGTTTCTAGTTTTTCTGGCATCATGAGTCTACTTGGTGACAGAATGGCCCAATGGATGTCAAGTTCTCCTCTGAGAAAGAGTGATTAAGTTATGGCAAGAGACCAGAAATGTGCCTTCCAATACATCCCTCTACCCATTAGCCATGGTAGGACTTAAAGATTAACATTATTTGCTATTGGCACTATTTGCATAAGTCTCTCGATCCTTCCTTAATATTTATTCAGTTTCTAGAAAATGGTGTAACAAGCTCTTAGCATAATGGAGAACAGAAATGAGTTTTCCAGGTTTATTTTGGTTACTTTCTAAGAGCTAGGAAAACTACATAAAGGTGATAATTTTATTGAAAAATATCATCAATTAAAATTTTTGTTTCAATTTCTTGCTAATTGAGATAATATAAGTTATGTGCTCAAAGATGGCCTGACACATAAACCCCTGATAAATGTCTGTTTTTGTTGTTGAATCAAACTTGTTATGGGATATAGCATTTGTGATTAACTGTTTTAGGGACATTAGTTTACTTCATTAAACCTAAGACTTATAATATTTATTATAATTTTAAAATGCTAAATCTGCCCTGTAGACTCCTGAAAATATTCAGGAATAGGTATGGGCCCTACATGGTTTTAAACATACTTCGTTTTACTAGCAATCAGTAGAAAGTGTCATGGTTTAGAATTCAATACAGAGTTTAAATTTGAGCTCCCCCATTTACAACCTGTGTTACCTTAAGCTGGTTACTTGACCACTCTGAGATTCATGGTCTTCATCTAATAGGTATAATAGTTTCCTTGGCTATAAAAGAGGGATGATAATATTACATCCTCCAAAGTGTTGTTGGAAGAATAAATGAAGTCACATTAGTAAAGTGTTTCCCTTAAAATACAATGACCATATAGTGTTTTAGCATTTTAAAGTGCTCTTAAATATATTGTCTTTTCATTTTAACTGTTTTTAAATACCATGACTAAGGTAGGACAGACAATTTTATTTACATTTTACAACTATGAAGACCATTACTCAGTGAGTCACTTACTGTATTACTTTTCTATTGCTATATAATGATATTGCCACAAACACAGCAGCTTAAAATAACTCACATTTGTTTCCTTGCAGTTTTTGTGGGTCACGTATCTGAACACAGTTTATCTGTGTCCCCTGCTTGGTGTATCATCTGGCTGCAATAAAGATGTTATCCAAGTCTGCAGCCTCATGTGAGGTTCAACTGGGACAGAACCTACTTTCAAGTTCATTCAAGTGTTGGAGGAATTCAGTTCCTTGTGGTTGTGGGACTGAGGGTTTTAGTTTCTTACTGGCTATTTGTTAGAGGCCTCCCTCAGCTCCTAGAGGCCATTCACAGTCCTTGCCATGTGTAGTTCCCCAATATAGCACTTGCTTCCTCAGAGTCAGCAAGGGAAAGAAACCCTATCAGGATGAGCACTGTAACGTTACACAGTGTAATTCGGTAACCTCTTACATCTCATCACTTTGCTGAATTTTACTGATTAAAAGCAAGTCATGGGCCTGTCTACACCATAGAGAAAGGGATCAAACAAGGGTGTGGACATTAGGAGGTAGAGATTATAGGCCACCTTAAGAGTCTGTCTCATTTACCCAAAGGCATATTTTTAGGAGAAAAGCCAGAATTATAACCCAGTACTTCCAGTTCATATTTTATGCTCTTTCCATTTATACATTCAGTAAATTTTCAGGAATTGTTTAATGAGTATCTACTATATCCAAGGCATTATTCCATGTAAATAAGGGCTGCAGTAATGAATATGACATGAAGACTTATCCTCAAAGAACAGGAAATATAGGGTGTGCCAAAATAATTATTCCACAATGATAAGAATGTTGAGAAAATAAAAAATGAGTTATGACTGACATACTTAGGAAGGCAAAAACTAGAGAAGGAGTCACATTGAATGAAGAAAAATATTGGGTTTGTAGAAATGGAGTGGGTGCTGGGAAAAACTATAACTTTCAATAAAAAAGTAAAATTTTCAACTTTATTTTATAAGCAATGCATGATAGATTTTTCTTTGCTCTTCAGTATTTGTTTTTGAAGACAAGTAATATGTTCAATGTGGGGCTTTGGTTATTCTGAAACTAATGCTGCTGAAAATATACTGGAAGCAAGTCACAGTTAACTTGGCCACAACTGTCATTTCCTGTTCAAAGACATTTTCTAAATATGAAAACAGAATTTGGTAAATGTTGGTTGTTTTAGTACTCTGTGATGTGCTCCACAAAAAAACTCCGTGATAAACACTGGCAATGATACAACAATTATTTTCCCTTACACGTCTTAAGAGCAAGAACATCTTAAGCTGTTATAATGTTAAGCCTTATCAGTGGAGGGATAGAATTGAAAGGCTTTAAGCTGGGGAAAGAAAAATGATTTAAGGGTTTGGATGAATTGCACAGGCTTGTAAAATAGTTATTAAATCAGTTCTGAAAAGATCTGAAGGGTACACAACACCCTGAAAGTGTGTTGCACTTTGGTATCATTAACCAATAACTGGATAACAGAGAAGAGGGAAACGTGAGATGAAATAGCAGAATCACACAAAACATTTAAAGTCTTAAGAGGCATGTGAACCACGATAGTTGACAACTAAGCTGTTGTTCCTTATCATACTGATACTGATCACTGTAAGAAAGCTTGCTTTCAAAGCAGAACTCCCAAAGCCAGGGACTTATAGAGGAACTCAGAAACAACATTTTGTTTTTATGTCTTGGATCAACTCAAGAACGCTGTGGACATGTATAATTAAGAACACAAGGGAAATCAGATTGGAAGTCTTAGGAAAGCTAGACTATCAGTAAGAGACAAAGCAAGGACGATATTCAACAAAATGAATTAAGCAATTATTATTTTAACCTCTATGTCCAATGCACTCGTGTGGCCTCTTGGTGGCCTAGGGTGCCCATCTATAGGTGCTACTGGCATCCATTGTGGTTGCTTTCAACGTTTACATTTTTCAGTCAGGAAACAGAAGAAAACATTTCAGCCAAAGATAATGACTAGTTTATTTTAAATCCTTCCTTTCTATACCAGCTAGAGATGACAGTGGTGAAAATGGGCACAAAATATAAGGGCGGATTTTTCCTGATGATCTTGTACTCCTGCCTGTTCTGTTCTGAATGTTTTTCAAGTCCTATTACTCAACCTTACAAGAACCCCGAGAACCCATTTTCAGAGAGGAAACTGAGATCTAGAGAGATTTAAAAACTTCTAAAAACTCACAGAGCAAGTAGGGATGGTGCCAGAATTGAGACCCAGCCACAGGGCCCAAGGACCCACACTCCTCTCTACCACATTCCAAGGACAGCGGCCAGTTACTTGTTAGCAGCTGGAGAACTATGGGCCACATGCTAAGATTCCTGATAAATAAGAGGCCTGAATTATTTTTGAGTAATTGAATTTCAGGTCCAGAAACTCTAAATTTGACCTATTAAGATATTTGAGCCACCCAGTTCAGAGACTACAGCTGTCTGTGTTACCTCCGAGTGCAAGCCTCTGCACTACTATTCTTGGCTGACCCTCAAAGCCAGATACCTGGGTAACAATAAATGCAGAAGATGGGAAAAAAGATGCTATCACTCTTCCCTGATGACACCTGAGGTATTTCAGCTAAGAGCCGTGATATATTCTCATGTAAAAGGGTGGAATTGATATTATTAGTTTTATTTTCACAAGGCCATAAGAGGGAAGTAAACCAATACATTAAGTCATGGAGGAGAATTATCAATGCTAATTAGTCCAAAAATGAATAAGAATGGGTGCCTGACATGCTAGGCCCTCCCAGGATAACTCCTTATGTCCTGACCTTTTCCCTCTAATAGAGACTTACCTAGTCATCCATTAGTCAAGGGTTCATTTCCCATAGATTCCCATTCAGTACCTGGAGCTAATATGACACTTTAATTAACTACAGAGCACCTAAAATGTTACTCTTTTGAGTGTACATCTACTTTACAAGCGCTCATCCTTGCTTGTGGAACCAGATTCTCAGTCTGGGATGGCTAGATGACATGAAAGGAAGTCAAAGCCACACTAAGTGTGAGTCAAAGCAGGTATCTGTAAGTCAGCCCAGTTGAAGGCAGATAAGGGTGTGGTCAATGTAAGAGAACGCACAGAGACTTACTGAGATGAAGAGGATACTGGTTAGAAGAAACAACAGGTGCTGGGGGCACTCCAGTTCAGGAAAGCAAGTCTCAAGCATAATGATGCTGTAGACTCACCCTTCTCAAAATTTAATGTGCATAAGAATCACCTGGAGATTTTGTTAAGATGCAGATTTGGTTCAGTAGGCTTGAATTCTTCATTTCTAATAATTTCCCAGGGATGCGCATGCTCTTGGTCTGTAGATCATGCTTTGAGTAACAAAGCTGCAGAACAAACAGAAAGATAGGTCTTTGTAGCACTGGGTAGGAGAAACTGGGAGGCACACCAATTCCCTAGCAGTAATTAAAAGGGCAAATGCTCAGCTAACTTTTGAAGGGAACACACTCATAGGACTTTATCCTCAAAGCCAAAGCGTGTATTCAGCTGGCTGTAGGTAGTCACCCAATCTTGTGCAGCAGAGCGTCAACCCTCCGCCCTCTATATAGAAGGGATGTTGTGGAGAATAGTAAGAGCACGGGCTCTAGAGTTACGTAACGTGCATTCAAGTGCAGTTTCTATTCTATCTGCTTGCCATTTTGCCTTGGTCAAAGTTTCCTTTCTATGAATCATTCTTTCTTTAGTTGTAAATCTGGGAAAATAATACCTCTTTGGCTATATTAATCAAGGAAGGCTAATCACTTTAAGAAACAACTCCCAAGATTAATGGCTTAACATAATAAAACTTTATTTCTTATTTCCATAACAGTTTGATAATGGTGTTTGGCTTTCTGACACTGCAGTTTAGGAGTTCAGGATCCTTCCACCTTGTGGCTCTGCTCTTCTCTATATCTTCAGAGTTCAGCCCAGTGGACAGGGAAAGCATATGGAAAGGCACAGGAGGATTTTATGAGGCTGGTTGAGAAGTGGCACATGTCAATTCTGCACATGCTCTATTGACTAGAACTTAGTCACTTAGTCCCACTTCATTTCTGGGGAGGCTGAAAAACATAGTCTATCTTTGCGGTCAGGACAAAGAGGAGATGAGTTTGGAGAATGTCTATCCTATGCTTTCTCAACCAGAGGATTAATGCCCTATGACACCCACGACATGTAATGAATTAACTTTTCTCCTATGCATGTAGAATGGAGGTTTCTATGTATTCTCCTTGGAAAACTTGAGAAAATCATCACTCAGATGATTTTCTGCAGTGCTTGGTCAATCTTTGCTATACCTGCATACCACTGAAGGTGGCTAGAAGATCAAGCGAGAAAATATATGTTTATATTCTTAACCTACATGGCACTATATGAATGAAAGCTGCTACAGAAGAGAAAAATACATGAATCAGGCTGGGGTGGGGAGAATTAGAAGTAGCAGTGGTAGGAGAGGTACCAGGTGCTGTGCAAAATGATTTCCTTTTTCTGCATTTCTTTTGTAATATTTTAAACTTCCTGGTCTACCTGATGACCTCTCAATCCTTCTAGAAGTCTCCCCCTAGAATTTCTTTCTCCATAAAGCTTTATTGAACCTTTCCCTCAAGCCCAATATGTTACTAATTCCTCTGTAAACCCAAGCAACATAATGCATTCCTCAACTGGCATATTGCATGTGTGCAGTTATTTATTTATACACTGGCCTCCAACTAGGAACAGAAGTCACTTTATATTCCTCCTTATTTGCTTGGCACATACAGTATTAGGCATTTAATTCACATGTTCTGAAAAGCTTTAGATTTTTTTGTCAGAGCAGAGAGTCCTATTTTCTGTTTGGACTAACTGGAGGCTACATAAGCATGCTCAGATCCTCTGAGTTTCCAGGGCAGTGTCTCCCGGAGCTATATCGTATTTCTTATCCAGATACAGTTCATTTTTATTGGTGCAATCCTTAAACTAGTCCTTAAACATCCTTAAACTGGACCTGGAGAAAAAGCAATCCATGGAATTTGGGTTCCTGTAATTTTCAAGCATAGTGATGATGATTTCAGAAACTGGGCTAAGCTGGTGCAAATGATCCCTGGGGACTAAGAAAGTTTTCTCAATGCTCCCCAAATCACACTTCATACACATCTACCTACAGCAATAAATATGAGTACATTATGGCTTGGATATGATGGAGAAGTACATTCTTCCATCACTCTTCTTGTCTGAGGAAACAATTTTGTTTCCCAGAATGGTTTGGAACTACAGTTTGTGTCTCTAGAAAAGCTCTGTTGAAAAGATGAAGATAGAGGACTGCTTTCTCTATCGCTCACTGCTGAGCAAAAGAGATGAGAAATCTGTCTTGCAAACCACCTTTCTCAATTTAGTTACCCCAGAGAATCAAATAAATGCGTTTTATCTACTTAATCTCATGAATTCTATGCAAGCCTAGCCCAGTGGCTGACTGTGACAAGCCATCAGAAATCTCTTTTTAATTTTATATTTTCCCATTTCACAATTGCTTGATAAATGACTATATCTGACAGCGTTTAATCCATGTAAGAGTCATCACTGACGATGAGGGCTTTGGAAGAATTGTATGTATATTGTCCTTCTCCTTGTGTATCCCTTTACCTGCTTTTTAATCAACAGATACGCCACACACTGACAGAGTCTTTCATTATGTGCTCCATTCAGGGCTTCGGTACTCTTTACTGCTGGTACATGATGAACAGTAAAGATGCGCCCCCTACTACAAAAACAGTTTTATTAATAAATAGCTGACATTTTGTACTTCTGCAGAATATCAAAGCAATTAGTGACAATAGTAGAATGATTTTCAATGCCTAGAGAGCACAATATCATATTGACTCAAGCTCAAAGCATTCTCT
Source organism: Lipotes vexillifer (assembly GCF_000442215.2). Classification (NCBI taxonomy): domain Eukaryota; kingdom Metazoa; phylum Chordata; class Mammalia; order Artiodactyla; family Lipotidae; genus Lipotes; species Lipotes vexillifer. The sequence goes on from NW_006783846.1 coordinate 296,797, forward strand.
AAATAACAGCTAAGGAATTGTCTACTGCATTTGATCAATTTTTTAAGTAACAGGTGGTAAAAAAGAAAACACATCAGTAAAACTGCTTTGAATGGTTCAACTGGATACATTAGCCAATTTGCAAATATAGAAAAACTGGTAGACTAATGGCATAAAAAATAATTTTGGTTTCTTTATTTTATGTTTGTATATATGTGTATTATATTTATGTTTATACATATGCATTTCATTAACATGTTTATACAGGCATATGTATATGTATGTTACTAACATATATATCATCAATAAAGTTCATCATCTTTGGATTTCATGTAAAATTGAGATATTCATTTGACTTAAAAGCAAAGGGTTTGGGGTGACCTTCAAGATGGCGGAGGAGTAAGACGTGGAGATCGCCTTCCTCCCCACAAATACATCAAAAATACATCTATATGTAGAACAACTCCTACAAACACCTACTGAACGCTGGCAGAAGACCTCATATTTCCCAGAAGGCAAGAAATTCCCCACGTACCTGGGTAGGGCAAAAGAAAATAGAAAAAACAGAGACAAAAGAATAGAGACAGGACCTGCACCTCTGGGAGGGAGCCGTGAAGGAGGAAAAGTCTCCACACACTAGGAAGCCCCTTCACCGGCGGAGATGGGGGTGTGGAAGGGGGGCAGCTTCGGAGGCGCGGAGAAGAGCGCAGCAACAGGGGCGCGGGGGGCAGAGCGGGGAGATCCCCGCACAGAGGATCGGCGCCGACCGGCGCTCACCAGCCCGAGAGGCTTGTGTGCTC
>NW_006783847.1:0-445 GCF_000442215.2 Lipotes vexillifer
CCTTACGCAAGCATAAGTTTCTTTTCTAAATGAGAGACTCTCTTCTGTTTTGTAATTCAGTTCCTGTGTAGCCACGTTTCCAATCCCTGTATTAGTGGTATCTTATGATGTTTCTTTTTCTGTGTGACTTACATCACTTAGAATCATCGTACCTAAACCACTCATTATGCAGCTACGGGCCTGATGACGTTGATTTCATTGCTGAGTGATTCTCCATTGCACGTATGTACCACAACTTCATGATCCATTGTTCGCTCTCTGGGATGTTTACCTTGTACCGTGGACAAGGTTCTTGTACACAGAGCAGCCCTAAACTTTGTGGTTGCTCTGTGTTTTTGATTTCAGTTTTCCTAAGCCTAGTGCCCTAGGCTATGTACCATTATTTTTTCCATGCTTCAGGAAACACTACATTTCCCCAGAGTGGCTGGGGGCAATTTACATCCCG
>NW_006783848.1:0-238 GCF_000442215.2 Lipotes vexillifer
TGAATGAGATGCTTGCTGGGTAGAGTAATCTTGGTTGTAGATTTTTCTCCTTCATCACTTTAAATATGTCCTGTCACTCCCTTCTGGCTTGCAGAGTTTCTGCTCAGAGATTCGCTGTTAACCTTATGGCAATTCCCTTGTGTGTTATTTGTTGTTTTTCCCTTGTTGCTTTTAGTATGTTTTCTTTATATTTAATTTTTGATAGTTTGATTAATATGTGTCTTGGCGTGTTTCTCCT
>NW_006783849.1:0-1637 GCF_000442215.2 Lipotes vexillifer
TCAGTAGTTGTGGCACGTGGGCTCAGTAGTTGTGGCTCGCAGGCTCTAGAGCGCAGGCTCAGTCGTTGTGGCGCATGGGCTTAGCTGCTCTGCGGCATGTGGGATCTTCCCGGACCAGGGCTCAAAGCCCTGTCCCCTGAATCGGCAGGTGGATCCTTAACCCTTGCACCACCAGGGAAGCCCTAAAATATTTTTGAACAGGTGTATTTATACGGTTCAAAAAAGGTCTCACATTCCTGGTACAATTGACCTGGTCCCCACCTCCATTCCCACAGGTAATCGCTATTATCAGTATTTTATGTATTCTTCTAGAGTTTCTTCATGTAAATATAAGCAGATACAAATTTCTTCTTCTTTCCAGTGCCCTGGTGTCCAGATATACAGCAGTTCAACTGGGTTGCAACCTGTGAACAGATGCTGCTATGAGGTTGTAGAGATGGTCTACTTACTTTTTATAACTCCTATATTCTCCTTCACATCCCACCTTAAATTTCGCTTCCCCAGCAAGTTCTTCCCTGATTCCCTAATGCATATTCACAACACCTTATTCTTATTATGTATAATAAACATCTCAATTTGCAATTCCTTAGTATATCTGCTGAATGTCTGTCTCTGCTAAACAACTTGGGTTTAGGACCATGTCTGTTTTGCTCATTGATGTAGTTCTGATGCCAAGCACAATTTCTGGCACATAGCAACTGCTCAAAAAATACTTGTTGAATGAATGAATCATCTTTCTTCTGAACAAAGTAAATGGTTCTGGAAAATTAAAGCAAACTCCTCTGGCTAGAATGCCAAGAAACAGATACACTACCTTAGTTCTCAATGTCTTTCTATCCCTGTCTGTGGGGAGCCTTACAATTAAGAGTAAACTGAATGAATCTGTTCCTTGCAACCCAAAGCACTCATGTACCAAATAAATGCTAAAGTTCGGCAGACAGTCTCCTTATGGTCCCTGCTCTTGCTCAAGTTCTATTTCCTGTCTTCTCTAATGTCCAAATACTACCTGATATCAGCACAAATTCAAACTCTCCTTTCCTCATGAAGTCTTTTCTCACCCCTCCATTCTTTTTTTGCCCTTTCTCTTTTTTTTAAATTTATTTTTATTTTTTTGGCTGCGTCGGGTCTTAGTTGTGGTGCGTAGGCTCTTCATTGAGGCATGCGGGCTTCTCTCTAGTTGCAGCGTGCAGGCTCCTCTCTAGTTGTGGCATGCAGGTTTTCTTCCTCTAGTTGTGGCACGTGGGCTCCGGGGCGTTTGCGGTACGCGGGCTCTCTAGTTGAGGCACCCGGGGGCTCAGTAATTGTGGTGTGTGGGCTTAGTTGTCCTGCGGCATGTGGTATCTTAGTTCCCTGGCCAGGGATTGAACCTGCGCCCCCCTGCACTGGAAGGTGGATTCTTTACCACTGGACCACCAGGGACGTCCTGGCCCCCTCCAGTCCTATTTATTTATTTATGGCTGCGTTGGGTCTTCATTGCTGCGCGCGGGCTTTCTCTAGTTGTGGCGAGTGGGGGCTACTCTTTGTTGCGGTGTGTGGGCTTCTCATTGCAGTGGCTTATCTTGTTGGGGAGCATAGGCTCTAGGCGTGTGGGCTTCAGTAGTTGTGGCACGTGGGCTCAGTAGTTGTGGCTCATGGGC
>NW_006783850.1:0-418 GCF_000442215.2 Lipotes vexillifer
CTAATGAGAGGAAGCCAGGAGTCAGGGAGAGGAGGGGTGGGTGGTGGGTGGAGACAGAGGCCTTCTGCCCCAGGTGCAGTGGAAATCTCAGGAAGACCAGGCGGAGGGAGGCCGCCCAGAGTGATGCCCAGGGTCACAGAACTGTCAGAGCTACTGTTTGATAGTTCAAGTCCTGCTCTGAGGTGCTCTGTGTCAGCTCTGAGCGACATGTGAGCTGGGGGTGCTCAGCAATGAAGGCTATGTGCATGGTTGCTGTGTGCCCAGCCATGCCACTATACCTGCAAATGTAGCTCTGTATCCTGGGAGGGGCCTGACCACGAGAACCCAATGGCCTGCAGGGGACCTGCCCAGGGATCCCCATATCCTGGGAGGGGCCTGACCAGGAGAACCCTGTGGGCTGGGGTGGGGGTGGGGTCCC
>NW_006783851.1:0-323 GCF_000442215.2 Lipotes vexillifer
GTCGCTTACCTTACCCTAGAAAATAGTTGTTAACAGGGAAGAGCTAAATGGGACCCCATGTTGGATCTGTTTCTTTGACTTTAGCCCTTGCTTTTTGTTGCTTTTGTTATTATAATCATACATAATGGCCTCATCAAGGAACCCTGCCCCTCCGCTGTTCAACTGTCAGGGAGATAATCTGACCCTGCCGCCTGTGAATGGCTACAAGAAACTAACAGATCCCCTCTGAGGCTTGTCATTCCAGGAGATGTTTTGCAAGACTGATGGCCCTTTTACTTTACTTCCTCACTGCCTCTCCCTCTCTGATTCCATAAAAGAAACCC
>NW_006783852.1:0-739 GCF_000442215.2 Lipotes vexillifer
GGCCAGAAGAGGCCTGCTTTGAGACCCATGGGTCCTGATGTGGGAGCAGGTCCTTGCCACTGGCAGAGGTCGGGGCAGCCATGGGAGGTAAGGTTGTCTCTGAAGGAAAAGCCTGGCCAGGTTGGAATCTGACTTTAGTAAATATTTTAATTGCTCCACAGATTTACCTGATCTGGGCTCCTTGTCCCTTAGGGTCCAATACAAGCAACCTCTCTAGTTCATTTCAGAGTTCACGCTTAAGAGGGGGCCTGGTTTTAAGTGGTTTATTTGGCCGAGGAAGGGGGCAATCACTCTATGGATAGTAATTTTGATTTAGGCCAGGTGGGGTGTTGTTACGAGGCAGCACTTGACTTTGAATTTGTCTTTCATGAGTTTCTGTTAAATCCAGGGCAGCTACGTCCTCTTGAACTGTCTCAGGATGAGCCATCACTGTCAGGAAAGAGGACTTACACTTTTCAGGAGCGCCCCCTGAGAAACAACTTGGTGGACTCAGGACTAAATTCAGCCTCCTCGAGACTTGGCAAATCACCATGCTGCATGCCATCTGTCGCCTGATAAGCCCATCCCAACATCCCCAGCTGTTGGAGGCTAATGCTTTCCTTTAAGAGTTTGCCCAGGATCACTATGAGGCCTAACGTAGGGTGGGCAGCATTCTAAGAAATAAAAATCCACATCAACAAAGTATCTACCTACTTATCTATTTATCTATCTATCTATCTATCTATCTATCTATCTATCT
>NW_006783854.1:0-591 GCF_000442215.2 Lipotes vexillifer
CCCCCCCCCCCCCTGCCAATGCAGGGGACATGGGTTCGTGCCCCGGTCCGGGAAGATCCCCATGCCGCGGAGCGGCTGGGCCCGTCCGGAGCCTGTGCTCCGCAAAGGGAGAGGCCACAACAGTGAGAGGTCCGTGTACCTCACTCGTGGCCCTCACACTGGGGTAAGAAGTAGACAACTGTAAATAAACAAAATATTTACATACATTTCTTTACAAATATCTCTTCATACAAGAATATATATGTATACATAGATGCATAGGTGATATGTATGTATATATCAATATATGTATGTATCAATATATGTATGTATCAATATATGTATACGTAGTATCTATATATGACTGCAATATGAACGAATGGAGGAAAAGAAAAACAGGAGGCGATTTAAGAGTCTGTTTCTATTATTCAGAGGAGAGACATGGAGTTTGGATCAGGATAGTAGCAGCAGAGAAGTAAGTGAATTTGAGACATATCAGAATGTAGCAATTGGTGGTGTGAGGTGAAGGCGGGAAACTCTTGTGGAAAATGATATGAGTCCAGTTTGGACCGCTGGGTGGATGGTGTGGCCATATACGAAGAAAGAGAACAG
>NW_006783856.1:0-868 GCF_000442215.2 Lipotes vexillifer
GCATAAGTGGAGGTGTCAGCCAGTGTCACCTGGTGTCACCAGAGCGTAATACTGCTCTGGGCAGTCAACTAATTTCCCTTGCTCTTGTTCTCTGCTCCTAGCAACTTTCTTTAGTACTTCATGTAAATCTTCCCACAGATTTTGCAATCAGCTGACATGAACAGCTGACATACTTTGAAAGAAATTTCTTGCTGTAAAGTTTTAAATTAGCATTCTGGTCAAGACTGGTAAGTTAAACCTCAAGAGCCCAGGGTATTCTGGGAAAAACCAACCAACCAACCCCAAAACCATACTTTGTGGGCTTTCAAAACTAAAGACATCATTTTAGTCTGTAACTAAAATCTGTACACCTTGTGAAGCTCTTGGCAGCTGCCCTTCTCCTGACAGTGTTACTCTCTGTAGCATAACGCCTACCATGAGAGCAACTCACCAACTCACCTTCTGGAGGAAAAAGCATCTAGCTAAAGTTATAAAACTGCAACCAAATGCAGTTAGAATTCAATTATCTGAGCTAATGAGAAAGAAAGCAATATCCTAGATCATCTAAAACTCACAAATTTGGCCTTAAACTATGACCTATGTAACAGAAGATTTACCTCACAAATGATGTCTTTCCCAAGTACTATTAGTTTTAATTTGTTCCCTGACCACCCATCAATTGAGAAGAAGATGACCTAGAGACACATGAGGTTAACAGAAGGAAACCAGACAATGAACCAGGCTTAGAAACAGTCATAAATTATCCACAGACAATAACATAAATGGCATTCTTGGGGTAAATTATCATAAAACAAAAGCTTTGTATATCTGAAAAATCAAATGTAAACACATTCCAAAACAGTGCTCGTGTGTGTGTGTGTGTGTGTGT
>NW_006783858.1:0-1363 GCF_000442215.2 Lipotes vexillifer
CCCGCGTCTCCTGCAACGGCAGGCGGACCCTCAAGCACTGCGCCACCAGGGAAGCCCTTTTATTTTGTTTTTTAACTGGCGTAATATTGATATATGTCATCAGTGTCAGGTGTACAACATAATGATCTGATATTTGCATATATTTCAAAATGATCACCACAGAAGTTTTATCTTGATATGTTTAATTACTTTTAGTAATGTACTATGATCCTCAATTTTAAAAATACTTCAATAGTTTTAATATTTAGTCTTTTTTTGTTCATTTTTAAAAATTTCTGTTTACTAGACAGCTATTTTCTCAGGTGCCACAGTGTGCCAGACAGTATAGTTAAAGTTGAATTAAGATATAGGCTTTACCCTACTTAAGGAACAGAGTACTGGTGGCACTAGAACATGGAAATTCACAATTATCATACAATATGAAACTAGAATGAACAAAAGGTGGTGGAAACACAGATGTTCGGCTACCGACCTCCTTTCCCAGTGTTTATTCAACAAATATATGTACCAAGTGACTGCTGTGTGCTAGGGACCTTTTTAGGCTCTGGGAATAGACGAATGAATGAAATGTTTTTGGACTCACTGAACTAATATTCCAGTGGGGTGAGAGATGGTAAATACATAACCAAATAAATAATATAAAATGAGGTCCAGGTAAGTGCTGTGAAGAAAAACAAAGCAGCATTAAAAGACAGGATGATTGGAGTTGCTGTTTTAGGAAGGGTGGTCAGCTAAGGCCTTTGTAAGGAGATAACATTTAAACCAGAACATGGGGAAGTGGAGTGAGGAAGTAAGCCTTGCAAAAGTCTGAGGGGAAGAGACCTACCAACAGTTAATGGTGGGTAAAAAATGCCCCAGGCTCTTGAAAAGAAAAAGAAAAGGGAATGGTGCCAATATGGTCTCAGTCGAGTGATTAGATATAAGGTGGTTTGAAATAAATTGGGAGAGGTAGATGGATTTGCAGGAGAACTCATAGTGGGAGAGCTACATAACTCAATTTTTATTTCAGCCAACATGTGAAGAACAGTCTCTACAGGGATTCAAACAGAAATCAAAGGCAGGGAGACTTTCTGGTTCTTCTTTCCTCTGACTTTGAATTTGCTTTGAAGACCTGAGACTTCCATGCTGTGAGACTTTGGGAGATGGTGGTTGGCTAGCTCTTAAGTCTATTTCCTGGCCACCTTCCTGACCATTTAGCTTTTCCATGCCCTCTCCTTGGGCCCTTTGCACCTCAGGTGTAATCCATTTGTGTTTTCTTATTTCTTTATTGTAACAGACACTTGCATAGACTTTACTATAAGTCAGAACCTTCCTACATCTCTGCCTCATCTTCAAAATATTTTTTTTTTTTTTTTTTTTCTTT
>NW_006783859.1:0-1411 GCF_000442215.2 Lipotes vexillifer
ATTTTTTTTTTTTCCCCCTTTTTTTTTTTTTTTTTTTTTTGAGAGTTTACAGCCAATGTCTTCATTTCTCAATTCGGTTTTTATTTTATAAAATCATTCAAGAAATATTGAGTATCTTAATCTCAAGCATACTTAAACTCTCCACACCTCCATTTCCTTCTTGGTCTCAGTTTCCATATTGGTGAGTGGAGCTAATTAATATAACCTATTGCATAGGGTTACCGTGAGGATTAAAAGTACATTTTAGCGTCTAAAACAATGTAAACTGCTTTACACAGGCTTTGCAGAGAGTACGTGCTCAGCTGTGTTGATTATTATTAGATTTTTATGTCTTTCTTAGGGTCAGGACACACATTTGATATCTCAGTATCCCTCCTCCCCTGGCAACACTTAATACGCGGCCCGAAGAGTAAACACGCACCAAACAACCACTGACTGGCTGAGTCCAGCAATCCCACTTCTCCTGGCTCTGGTCTGGATTTTGCAGCCAGTCTCTGAGGCCTCCTAAATATGTTCAACGTGGTCCCTCCCTGTTCGGACGGGACTGAATGCTTCAGGTTCTGGCTCCTGGCCTAACATCCTGTCTGAAATATGACATCATCAGCTGGTGCCATCTCCGGCCGCGAACCTGAGCACTACCTCCAATTGGTTTCCACAACTGTCTTTGCAAAGCAGCTGGGTTCTGGCTTTTCCAAATTTCAGCACAGCATGAAAATAAAGCTTCCACGTGGGATTTAAGTGATGTGGCATCATGATTGGTTGCCTTCTCCCGCCAGTCCCTTTTCAGTTGTTTGTTTCCAGCGGAACCCGCCTTCCGTGATGGAGACAGAGAATGCCAGACTCACTTTCCCAGCTTCCCCAGTGCTTGGATCACATGACCCAACCCTGTCTAATGGGACCAAAGGGGATATCTTCCTGGGGATTCTGGGACAAATTTCCTCCCTCCCTTTCCAATGATACTTTTCTATTTGGAATCAAGACAACCTTCCTAAGACCCTGATAGAGAACCAAGAGAATCACAAAGAAGATGGAATTGGGTGGAACATAAAGAATGAATATGTGAGTCACTAGTGCTTTGATGCCATTTAAATTCTGAGTTAACCAAGTTTGGAACCGCCTGCCTCCATATCCCTTATTTTGTGAGATTTATTAGTTACTCCTTGTTGCTTAAGTCATTTTTAGTCGGGTATTTAGTTTCTGCCCCTGAAAATATCCTAGCTGACTGGAATGAGTTATTTGATGGCCCTAGGAAGAATTAGTCCTTAATTAAGGATAATCCCAGGTTCTCTTTTCAGGACTACTGCTGCCAAAAACGAATAGTAATCTGTCACTTCTATGGGAACATATGTATATGTATAACTGATTCACTCTGTTATAAGGCAGAAACTAACACACCATTGTAAAGCAATTA
>NW_006783861.1:0-1331 GCF_000442215.2 Lipotes vexillifer
CCGGGAGGTGGAACAAAAGTGATTTCTGACAGGTGAAAGCTGATGATTGGAGCTCAGTTTGTGTCTGCCCAAAGGTAGATCCATGCAAGGGCTTACTGCTTTCTTGGAGGCTGAGTGAGGGTACGATTCTAGAATCAGAGGGTTCTCCCCAGGAGGGAAAAATGATAACATTCATTGTAGAATAGCATGAAGCCTAGATGACTATTTGGCCAAAGAATCGGCCTTACTCCGAGTTCAGAGCAATTGGCTAATGGGGAGATGTATATTGAGAAAGACAACATGGAAATAGTTTTATTTGTTTTTAGGATCTAAAGGATCATGCCAGAATGTGTTCCTATATACAGTAGAAGAATGTCAGGGAAATAAGTATGTAAGAAGCTTTGTTTTCTACATCTTGAGCCTAGTTGGTTTGAATATAGCAAAGTAGCCAGTATCTGGCCTTTAGAATTTTTCAGATATGATTTCATATCTTGGCAGTAGGAGCTTGAGGCAAATTACTTTATCCCATTAGTTAAATACAACTGACCTCATTCTACAACAAAATTAAGTAGTGTGTCCTAGAGAAGTCATGAGGATTGAATGAGGAGGCAGTGTCTGAGGAAGAGTAACCCTAAGCTATAGCTCTTTAGACAGTTGAGACTAATGTGTAAAACCAAAGATGCATTCAGTAAACTTGAAGAAACGTTGGAATGTCTCTCTCCAGGTAGCCATGGTGCCAGGAGGATGGCAACTCATGTAAGCTGTTTGTAGTGACTGTATCCCACAGAATCCCTCCGCTTGAGCTGGGTTTTCCTCCATCTCAATGTTCTCATAGATGACTGTGAATGAGAATAGAGAAAGTGTTGGCAGAAGCAGGAAAAACAGAAGGTGAAAAGGCCAAGTTACTGGGGCTGGGAAAGAAAGAGTGCACAGGATTCAGCCTGTGATTGAGGTGAGGAGGTGGGGTGAGGCAAGGCTCTAGGCTGGGGGGAACCTGTCTTGGTTTCTTACCCTTTGTGTTGCTTATTCTCCATCTGTTGCTCCAGATCTCTGTTCTCTGTCCCCAGAAGCTGACATTTATGGAGTACTGCTTTTCTTTTTCCCTCCAGTTTGTAGGTGGGCTCAGCCCATGTGACACAGGAGATAAGAGGGTGAGACTAGCCATCAAGAACTTATTCCCTAGTCCCTTTCTGCCAGGCACACTTGGCAGTGCTGTGATTTTCTACCAAAGACCACAGCTCCTGAAAAGTGACACTACCACCCCCTGCACTTGTGTTCTGGCAACTGCATCTTGCCTTACCTGGTAGGCCTGAGTTAGGTGATGCTGCTCCCTGGGGTTAGTCCTGGGCCTC
>NW_006783862.1:0-213 GCF_000442215.2 Lipotes vexillifer
CCACCAGACCTAACAAATGAAGAGGGAATAGGCAGTCTACCTGAAAAAGAATTCAGAATAATGGTAGTAAATATGATCCAAAATCTTGGAAATAGAATGCAGGAAATACAAGAAACATTTCACAAGGAGGTAGAAGAACTAAAGAGCAAGCACACAGTGATGAACAACACAATAAATGAAATTAAAAATTCTCTAGAAGGGATCAATAGCAGA
>NW_006783864.1:0-265 GCF_000442215.2 Lipotes vexillifer
CTGTAGGTGTTTGGACGGGCACATTGAACTCTAACTTCCCACCAGCAAGAAGAATGAATCAAATCCTCTGCATGCCGTGCCTGAACCAGACTAGGATCTGAAGCAATCCTGCGGGATGGCGGACAGCTCACAAGAAAGCGAAGGGAGGAAAGGAGCTCAGGGTCACTGTATTTCACAAACCTGCAGAGTTATAAATGACAGCTTTCGTCCAAAAATATACTGAAGTTAGGCTGCGAAGAGAACTTGAAAGTGAGGCAGAATTGCA
>NW_006783864.1:751-1031 GCF_000442215.2 Lipotes vexillifer
TCACTTACGTGCCATGGAACATCTGTCAGCAATGAAATCAAGGTCATCTGGCCCGTAGCATCTTAGTGATTGGATTTAGATACGATGATTCCAAGTGAAATAAGTCACACGGAAAAAGAAACATCATACGGTATCACTAATACACGGATTGTAAACTTTTCTACACATGGAAGGAATTACAAAACAGAAGAGATTCTCCATTTAGAAAACAAACTTTAACTTGCGTAAGGGGAAAGCTGAGTGGGGGTGCTGCATAAAACCAGAGGTTGAAATCAGCACA
>NW_006783865.1:0-1385 GCF_000442215.2 Lipotes vexillifer
CACGAACCCGCGTCCCCCGCATCGGCAGGCGGACCCCCAACCGCTGCGCCACCAGGGAAGCCCCTATGAATTGCTATTTTTATTCCCATGTTAGAGATGAAACTGAGGCACATAGAGGTTAACGAGATCCTTCAACTTGTGACTAACAATGCTGGGATTCAAACCCAGGTTTCAAGTACTTACTCTTTGAACCCACGACACAAATGGCTTTGTATACACATCTACTCCACATTTTTTAGACTGAGATTTGTTACTGCTACAAAATCAAGAAGGCTGATTAGCTTATTATACTGCAATATTAGATACAATTACACTGAACTCGATATAGTCATGTTATCCCTACATTTTATTTTATTAAAAAAATCTTGTTTTAAATGGGCATTTCTTGCTGTTGCAAAAATTGGAATATACAATAAGATAATGGTTACTAAAAAATATATGGTTACTAAACAATATATGCAAACAGCTAGGTGCAAAGAAATTTTCAACAAATTTTGTGGGACTTCAAACTACTTAAGAACTTACTATTGAATTATTCTTGCTATGGGCATTTGCTTTTATTAAACCAAACATTTTTACTTAGTTGATATCAAATCAGCTTGAATTTTTGTTTTAAGGAATTTCCTTTTCTTCATATTAATAGGTGGATGTAAATCCTAGATAAGGGGTTCAAAGCCATAGGAGATTAAAATAATGACATTTCCCCCCTTGCTCAAATTGAGCCTTCTCTAGGGAAAATGAAATTCATTTGCTCATTGCAGGGACTAAATTGTGACCACAGCTCACTAGGGTCCATAAATGTCACTCAGAGATATGAGTAGTAGGAATAAATTATGTGTTGGTTGATGACGCCATTGCTCTGGATGGCTTCATGACTGTAGCAAGCCAGATTCTCCTGGACACCAACTTCATCTATTCCTTCCAGTACTAACATTCAATTCCCTCTCCTTTACTGCTTCTCTTAAACAGAAACTTCCTATAGCATCCTCCATAGATCTGGTCTCCATTTCTCTGGCAAGCTTCCCGTTATATTTGTGATGTTTCAGCCGACCCTTCACTTGCCTATCTCATCTTTCCCTCCACCACCTTTCTGGCACAAACCAGCTGCATCTCACACCTGGAAGTTTTTAGCACATTAGCCTCCTCCCTGACTTCTCTGCTTCCAACTCTGACCCCCTCTCCACAGTCTCTTCCCACAAAGCAGCTGGAGAGATCCTTTGAAATTTTGAGTCAGATCACATTATTCCTTTGCTGAAAAGTCCCTCCCATGGCTTTCTATGTCACTTAGAATAGAAACAAAAGTTATCATCAAAATAAAACACGGGGCTTCCCTGGTGGCGCAGTGGTTGAGAGTCCGCCTGACGATTCAGGGGACACGGGTTCGT
>NW_006783866.1:0-2998 GCF_000442215.2 Lipotes vexillifer
AAAAAAAAAAGATACTAAAAAACAAAAAATAGTACTGGGCTGTGTCGCCTGTAGGACACTGCAGAAATGACGGCATGTGACTTCAAGGCTGGCTACATGGTAAAAGTCACTGTGGTTTCCACCTCATTTTGTCCCTTGGATCACTCGCTCTGGAGGAAGCCAGCTGCCATGGGGTGAAGACACTCAGGCAGCTGTAGGAGAGGCCCATGTAAAGAGGAACTGAGGCCTCTTACCAACAGCCTCGTGGGTGAGCCATCTTAGAAGTGGATCGTCCGGCCCCGATCAGGCCTTCAACGTTCCGTAGCCCCGACCAAGAGTTTGACCACAACCTTGTGAGAGAACCGGACCAGAGCCACCGGCTTAGCCTCACCAAGCTAGGCCTTGGACTGAGTTTTTGCACATCACCCTCACCACGTGCATGCAGTAGGCACTATTATTTTCCTCATGCTGCAGAGCAGGAAACGGCACAGCCAGGAGGTGGCTGAGATAGGATAAGACAAAGCCCTCCCTTTAGGAGTCAGACTGGGAGAGCTGCCCCATCTCCTGCTTAACTGTAGCACTTCAGGGACCCCCTGTTCTAGGCCACTTGCCCTGGGTGTCTTGGACCCCAGTTATTCCTCCAGTATAGGGCTCTGCTAGTACCTCCCATACCACCTAGCTTTCTGGTGGGGCCAGTGGGAAATCTTTACTCCCACGTTCGCTGAATCCATGTCTGCACTTACCCCTGCCTTGTGCATCCCCGAGCTGACAACTCACCCTCAGCTTTATCCACAAACCCAGACAGTTCCCGGGTTGCACAGGTGCTCCTGAAGGCAGTGTGTCCAGGAACAGCGATGCTTTGTTAGAAACAAGGCCACCTGAGGCATGATGCAGCACCCCCAGGAGTAGATTCCATCCCGAAGTGGCCCTCGGGGAGGTCCCTGCAATAGCAAGTCCCATACAGGGCTGCTGCCAGTGACACCGTCTGGTGCCAGGTCTCTCCTGGGGATTTAGGCGTGTGCAACTCTTTCTAGGATTTAATTTCCTTTTTCTTTTTTGGTCTCTATGTTCGTTATTGTGCCTGTGTCTGGATGAGTTTTGTGCAACTCCTATGTAAGTGGGTTAGAAGCAGCTAAACAGCCGGGAGCGGTAGGGTCGGAGCAGGACAGTGGGTCAGGCTGTCACCATTCATTTGAGAAACAGTGGCTTTCAAGTTGCTTCTTAGGAAGGGAACAATTTTGTCGAAGGATATAAGTGCAGGAAGCACTGAAGCCTTTGGCGAGATGGGAGTAGAAACTTGACCTCTCATCAGTCCCTCACTCCCAGGGGCAGCCCCCGAGGCAGCTCTGCGGAGAACAGTGAACACTTTCAGGACTGCCCACCAAGCCCCCACCCCCTGCACAACTGGCAGCGCAACAAACCAGCATCTGTCAAGGCTTTAGTCCTGTTTCCCTACCATTAGGATTAGGTGCAGCTTCATGTGCCAGAAAAGCCTAAATAACAGCAGCTTATACAGCATAGACGTTTATTTTTCTCACTGGTAAACAAAGCCCAAAGGGAGTAATCAGAGATGCAGGCTCAGGTGATCCAGACTCAGGACCATCTGAGTGGCCTGAACTCACTGTGTAGGCACCGGTCTAGCAGCCCAGCCTTCTCGATCCCCAGCACGTGGCTGTGCCTCATGGTTCCAGGCCGCTTTCTCTCACATTCACATGCTGGCCAGGAGGAGGTGACTGACTCCCCTGGTTTGCCCAGGACAGCGGGATGGCCCAGGACGTGGCACTTTCCGTGCTAAAACCAGGAGAGTCTCAGGCAAACCAGGGCGAGTGGGTCACCCTAGACGAAGGGCATGGACCCTCCCTTCAGGACACTTTGTGGAAGTCATACAACATGTTTCTTCTATCTCATTGGCCAAAACTTAATCGTGTGGCCCCGTTTAGCTGCACGGGAGGCCCGGAAATGGCGATTTTATTCTGGGTGGCCATATATTCAGTTAAACACTTAATATAAGAAAAGAGGGCAAAACAGATATTGGGATCAACAAGCAGTCCCTGCTGGTTTCCCTCCTTCATCCCAACCCGCCCTCTGAGCACGTCCTGCTGCTGCACCTCACACACATGCAGGCTTTCCCCCTGCCTCTGACTTTTATTTTTCTGCTTGGCTGCACTTAAAATTTCCCTCCGGCAATGTGGCTCCCAGCTGCCCTGGGTATCGTCACCCCAGCCTGTGCTTAATCCAGGCCGGAGACTGGACTGCTGGAGTCACAGCCTCCTGAACCACCTCAACTAAACTGCCATCCAGGCCGGATGCTAGGCTTCCTTATTGAGCTTCAAAGGCAAGGAAGTCTCAAGGTTCGTGGGCAAGGCAAGAAGGGTGAAAACAGCCGTCCCTTTCCTCCCCTCCCTTCTCTTTCTCTTCTTTCCCTTTCCATCCTCCTTATCAGACATCAGGTACTAAAGGTTCCATGAGAAATGAAACAGACACAGTTCCTGCATCCAAGAGATTACACAATAGCCTATGGAACAGACAGTGAAACAATCCTGTATAACAGGTATGACAAGGACCAAGAGAGAAAACCAGTGCTCCGGGGTGCCTAGAACAGATCCCCAATCCAGATTTGGGGGTTCGGAGGGTTTCCTAGAACAGAAGACCAAATTTGGTCCTGAGGGACAAGTAGGGGCTGAGTCCTGACGGATGAGTAGAATGAGCTAAGTGGGAGAAGTGGGTGTCCCAGTACATGAGGCAGCCTGTGGAAAAGCCACAGGGCAGGAGAGAATGTGGTCCCTTCAAGGGACTGGAAGCAGCTCAGGGAGGTTGGAACTAGGAGAAGGGAGGGGCTGTGCTGGGAAGTGGCTAGAGATGAAATGAGGGCGGTCATCAGGGGCTGGATCACAACCGTCCTCATGAGCCATGATGAGAAGTTGGCACTTTGCCTGAAAGGACCACCTGGGCCATCTGCCTCTTACCCACCCGGTTGCCCTTGTACTCTCAGCTGTCATCCAGGGCTTGTCCTGGGTCA
>NW_006783867.1:0-961 GCF_000442215.2 Lipotes vexillifer
TGGGATCTTCCCGGACCGGGACACGAACCCGTGTCCCCTGCATCGGCAGGCGAACTCTCAACCCCTGCGCCACCAGGGAAGCCCTAAATTTTACTTTTTGTATCTCTTTCATTGGCATGCGGTTTGTTTTCATTTGTTTGTTTTTGTGGCGCTAACTGGAAATTTAATGTGTCTTTCTACTGAAGACAAGAAGACGCCAACATCTTCTACAAAGAATTGTTCCAAAGAAGCAAAGTCAGTCCCTAGGGCTATCAGTTCAGAAGAAAACTGGCATGAATTAATGGAAATAGTTTTATTCAGAATTGACAAAACCGAGTTTATGTTTTTTTTCGTACAAATATATTTATTCAAGTTGTTTTGAATTTCATAATTAATATTGGTGGATGTCATGAATTTTATAATTAATATTGGTGAATGTTATGAATGTGGATTTTAACCATGCATATCTCAGTTCCTAATCTGTAAAATTATGCAACTAAACTACACTCCATGATACTAAAGGTCTGCAGAAAGTATGATCAATATTTAAGATGATGAAGAGGAGTTCACTCCTAAAAATATTAGAAGTGACCCTCACTAATATGTTTTAGTTTGTTTTATATTCAAAAGGTAGATAAAGTTCTTCTGAGAATTAAGACCCATGATGCCAGGAAATCACGGACCTTTGCAAGGGTAAACAATAAGATAACTTTAAAAAGCACTATTTACTCTTAAAGTGAAATCAGACTGCCAGTATGAATTTACTTCTGCATCTTTAATTGCAATATTTACTCAGACACTTCTTTCTAAATAAGAGACACATTTGAAAATGAACTACAATAAAACCATATTCATTTTGACCTCATTCAGAATTTAGGATAGTAAAGACAAGTTTAGACTTTTCCACCCCATTATTTATAAAGCAAATGTTTGTTAAGTAAATTTAACAGTGCAAAAAAAAAAAAAAAAAAAATCAAGAGAA
>NW_006783869.1:0-946 GCF_000442215.2 Lipotes vexillifer
GTGTGCATATGTCCAGACTCATCAAGTTATACAAATTAAACATGGGCTGGATTTTGTATATCAGTTCCACGTAAATAAAGCTGTAAAAGCCCAGCCACAAGTGGTGTATTTCATGAGCCAGTGAAGCCCAGGTACATCTTTCCTCCTCTCCCAGGGGTGAACCCAAGCTGTCATTGAACTTGGCTCACTTTCTGTTTCTTTAGTTTCCCCTTGTATTACTTTTGTGTTTCTGCATTGTTTTCAGATTACAGCTAAGTGGTTCCCCATTTGGAGCAGCAGTGATTCTGAGTCTGGCTCTGTCGTTTGAAGACTTTTGATGGTCTCTCCAAAGGGATTAAGTTTCTACAGAACTAACCTCAGTTAGGTGAGAGGTAACAGAGGATCTGGTTTGTTAGTCTTTTCTTAGTCGTTTCTGTTTGTCTGTTTGTCTACTTTGACAAGCTCAAATCACTTGAGAATCTCTTGCCCAGTGGGAGAACGGCTCTTTCATATCTAGAGTGGTGAGTGTTTATTCCTGACTCATGTCTGAGACTTGAGAACTGAAGGTGAAAGGTCCATTCTCTATATGTCTGTGTGTCCGTAATTCAGAAAGGTCTGTACCTCTGACAGTGTGAGTATGTAATGCTTTCCTACTTCTGGATCTATTACAGTACATTGTAGAGTCTCTCAAATTAAAGGGTTTCTGTCCTGATTGGCCTACAAAGATACAAATGTGCTTATAAAAATTATATATCCCTAAAATTCTCAGAGAGAAAGGAATTAGAACTTCTCATACTTTAAATGTGCTAGAAAAGTATTCTTATAGAAATCAAGTCAGGGAATTCCCTGGCCGTCCAGTGGTTAGGACTCGGTGCTTTCACTGCCAGGGTCCGGGTTTAGTCCCTGGTGAGGGAACTAAGATCCAGCAAGGCCCTGGGTGCAGCCAAAAAAAAAAAAAAAAAAAAAT
>NW_006783873.1:0-2713 GCF_000442215.2 Lipotes vexillifer
AGCACATGCATGTTCTATCATTTCAGGTAATAATGGTAAACATCTTTCAAAACATAGTAGTGGGAGACTAATAAAAAATGGTGTTTGGTGATGTTGGGAATCTATACCCTCTGCTAGTCTGGCTCCATATTGGGCTTGTGTTTGTTAGCAATTCTACTCTGACATTTCTCTCCAATCCCTATAATCTCCCTCTGGCATCCTCTCCTACCCTGTGGTCTCCCGTTTCTTCCATCCTTCAGCCACTTGATTATTCTCATCTTTAATTTCCATTAATACCTGTCTGAGCATGCCCATAGCTCTCTCACGATATGTCCCTTTGGCATTATAACTTGTATAAGAGTAGTTTTGTAATGTGTATTTGTTGTTTTTGTCCTACCCTGAATATCCTGAGGACAGGAACTACATCTCATTTATTCATCTCTGTTTCTCTCAGCTTTGGTGCTCACAGAGTAGGCAATCAGCGATTATTTTTTGACTTGAATCTCCCTCTGGTTGCCCATAAACGTCTACTTCAATTCCTTTTCCCCAACTGTAGTCCTCATGCACCACCTCTCCCAGTTCCCACCCTTCACTATCAACCTGCAGTGTCCTGAGCTCAGAGATAACTCAATAAATAAGATCTTCTACCATGATGGCCATGTCCAGTATCTGTGCTGTCCAACAAGGCAGCCACTAGCCACATGGACCATTGAGCACCTGGAATGTGGTTAGTGCAACTGAAGAACTGAGTTTTACATTTCATTTCATTTTAAATAAAATCGACTAATTAATTTAAATAATTGACTTATTTTATTTAAATTAATTTAAATAACCACCACCATATTAAATAGCTCAACTCTTCAAACATGGAAGAAACAAGCTCCTCAGTCCAATGCTCAGATTGGAAAACAGGCTTCTGCAAGAACTCTGTGGAAGGGTATTCTGGAAATACAGAAATGAGGGCTGTACAATTCATTTCCAGACACGTAGTTGCTCATGTTTGCTCACAAGTTGTCTTGAACAAATCATCATGCAGTCAATCTGTGGACTAAATGTGTAGATACTACCTATTGTCTATAGAGTGGCAGCTCCATTAAAATAACGTTCATGTACATAGGGTAAAATGGGGGAGACATCTAAGTGGTCTGTTACTGAATGGTCCTAAAATCCCTTCAAAGGCACTGAGATGCTCACTGGGAAAAAAATTCCCTCTTTCTCCCGCTTCTCCGTTTCTCTCAAATTTAATTTTCTTGTTTTCTTTTCCTGGAACTCCAGTGGCTGTCTAGAATGTATCGCTGGGAGCCAAATTTGTCATTTTATCTTTGGCAGTTGAAGAACTTTAATTTTTCTTTCTAGGGGTAATGCATCTCCACTTAGAGGATAGCTAAGTGAAAATGCACTCCTGAAACAAGATTTGTTCTGCTGACTTCCTTCAATTTGTCAAAAAGACAAAAATCTCACCAGCCTCACTTTGTAATAATGCCCTGAAATTACTTGGAATCATCTTCCACCTACTTTTCTTGTCGCTATTACCTAATACGTGTGGCAGGGAAGATGAAAATGAACACATTTACAATTGAACATTCTGCTTATATGTGTATTGTCACCTTGTTTTAGGCAAGGTGTTTGCTTTCCCAATTTAACTGGGTATCAGTGTTGAATATTCAACATAAATTTCGAGTCTCAAAATCTCAGCACCATCTTCAAAGCACATAAGGCATCTCCCGAAGCTTGCCTTTTGCTCTGGACACAGACCCGCTCCTTGCCCTGGCAACATGACCAACATTTTCTTCTTTCCAGATTCCTCCTCCCTCTTCACTCTTCAGCTCTGTCGTGAGCAGACTCATCACGACAATGCTATTGCTGGACAGCTCAAGTTCACTGTCTCCCAAGAGGGTCTCAAGAGAGCCTACTAAGCACCAGGTCCTTTCCAGAGCTGATCTTCAATCCTCACGTCAACCCTGAGAGCAGGTGTCGTTTCCATTTCACAGACAATGAAACTGAAGCTTAGTCAAGTGCAGTGAATGGTCTGTGATCTACCCGATAAAAGGAAACGAGAGCTCAGAAGTCCTGCTATCCTTTGGCTCTAAAGCACCACACCATGCTGCTTTACTGTTGAGAGTAAAGGTTCACTTCATGCATGTGGAGCCCAGGCCTTGTAGAGCTTCCAAGTACCGCTTTGTTAGAGAAGCAGGGCCCTAACCCGCAAAACTCCTCGTGGGAGGAAACCTGACCTGGGCTTTTGTGGTAGGCTGAAGTGTGGTCACCCAACCATGTCCATGCCCAGTTCCTGGAACCTGTAAAGATGTTACCAGACATGGTAAAATGGACTTTGCTAACAGTCTTGATATTGGGAAATTATGCTGCATTATCTGGTGGACCTGATATAATCACAAGGGTCCTTATGAGAGGGAGGATTAAAGTTAGTAGTAGGAGATGTGACAGCAGAAGCAAGAGGTTGGAGTGATGCAAGGAAGGGGCCATCAGCCAAGGAATGTGGACAGCATCTAGAAACTGTAAAAGGCAAGGAAATCGATTCTCTCCAAAACTCCCAGAAGGAATGCAGCCAGGCCAACATCTTGATTTGAGACTTCTGACCTCCAGAACTGTAGGAGAATAAAAACTACAAGAGAGGGGCTTCCCTCTCTTCCCTCTCTTGGTGGTGCAGTGATTGAGAGTCCGCCTGCCGATGCAGGGGACACGGGTTCATGCCCCGGTCCGAGAAGATCCCACA
>NW_006783874.1:0-262 GCF_000442215.2 Lipotes vexillifer
CCATTGTTATTTCGTTGCTTCAGGAAACACCATACATTTCCCCAGAGTGGCTGTTGGTAATTTACATCCCGCCCATCAGCATAACATTGCTCCCTATTCTCCATGGCCTCTCCTGCCTTTCTGGATATTACACTTTTGTCCTATGGCCCTTTTCACCAGGGGGGAAGTGAGACTTCATTGTAGCAGAGTATTCCCTTGGAAGTTTGCTTAGTTGGCCAAAAAGGGCGTATGCGTTTTTTCCATATTATATTCAGGAAAAAAC
>NW_006783875.1:0-678 GCF_000442215.2 Lipotes vexillifer
CACTGATGAACATAGATGCAAAAATCCTCAACAAAATACTAGCAAACAGAATCCAAGAGCACACTGAAAGGATCATACACCGTGATCAAGTGGGGTTTATCCCAGGAATGAAGGACTTAATTAGAGATATAAAGAGATGAAGGCCAGAGAGAGGGGCCAATGGAACACCTTTCAAGGAAAGGGTGAATTCTGCTCTTTCCACCAACATCTACTGTGTGTCAACTGTTGGCTGTAAACTAGATGTTGTGAGGATCAGAGATGAACAAGATATCATTTCAATTCCTCACCCTTTGAAAGGTAATGCTCAAAGAAACATAATTTCAGCTTTCTAAAAAAGGACCTTTTGGCTACAGTCTTAAACATTAAGTTCTAGAGAGGGAGAGCTGGAGCTGAGCTCTCCTGAGCTTTGGCTCAGAATCCTGGACTGCCTACTAGAATATAAGCCCCATGAGGACAGTAACTTGGTTTCCAATGCCTACAAATGTTACAGATAAATCCTGTTGAATGAATAAATGAATAAAATAAACAATAAAGCCTTTAAATTTAGAGAAAATTTGGATATATCCATAAAATTTAAAGAACGCCACTATTTCTAATGCACATTAAACATGCACATTTTTTTTGTTGCGGTACACGGGCCTCTCACTGTTGTGGCCTCTCCCGTTGCGGAGCACAGGC
>NW_006783876.1:0-255 GCF_000442215.2 Lipotes vexillifer
TTGCATCTCCCTCCCTCCCACCCTCCCTATCCCACCCCTCTAGGTGGTCACAAAGCACCGAGAGGATCTCCCTGTGCTATGTGGCTGCTTCCCACTATCTATTTTACATTTAGTAGTGTATATATATCCATGCCATGCTCTCACTTTGTCTCAGTTAACCCTTCCCACTCCCCATGTCCTCAAGTCCATTCTCTACATCACCGTCTTTATTCCTGTCCTGCCCCTAGGTTCTTCAGAACCATTTTTTTTTTTTTT
>NW_006783877.1:0-203 GCF_000442215.2 Lipotes vexillifer
TTCAATGCAATCCCTATCAAACTACCACTGGCATTTTTCACAGAACTAGAACAAAAAAATTCCCAATTTGTATGGAAACACAAAAGACACCAAATAGCCAAAGCAATTTTGAGAACGAAAAATGGAGCTGGAGGAATCACGCTCCCTGACTTCAGACTATACTGCAAAGCTACAGTAATCAAGACAGTATGGTACTGGCACAG
>NW_006783878.1:0-286 GCF_000442215.2 Lipotes vexillifer
TTGTAGTGAGGTGGATGGACCTAGAGACTGTCATACAGAGTGAAGTAAATCAGAAAGAGAAAACAAATACTGTATGCTAACATATATATATGGAATCTAAAAAAAAATTTTTTTAAAAAA
This sequence comes from Lipotes vexillifer, assembly GCF_000442215.2. Classification (NCBI taxonomy): domain Eukaryota; kingdom Metazoa; phylum Chordata; class Mammalia; order Artiodactyla; family Lipotidae; genus Lipotes; species Lipotes vexillifer. The sequence goes on from NW_006783878.1 coordinate 121, forward strand.
GAGAAGGGCTTCCCTGGTGGCGCAGTTGTTGAGGGTCCGCCTGCCGGTGCAGGGGACACGGGTTCGTGCCCCAGTCTGGGAGGATCCCACGTGCCGTGGAGCAGCTGGGCCCGTGGGCCATGGCCGCTGGGCCTGCGCGTCTGGAGCCTGTGCTCCGCAACGGGAG
>NW_006783881.1:0-1112 GCF_000442215.2 Lipotes vexillifer
ACGAACCCGTGTCCCCTGCATCCGCAGGCGGACTCTCAACCACTGCGCCACCAGGGAAGCCCATGTTCCCTCCTTTTGCTCTCAGCTCAATAAGCGAAGATTGCACATCAAATTGCTACAGCCAAGAATGTACGGTTTCCTCTCCCCCCAGCTCTCAGTCATAGGACTTTCTTCTTGATAGGAGTTAATGTCAGCATTTCTCATTCTGCCCTCAGCTATTTTTTGCTGAAGTTAACTCCCAGGCATGTGGATGAGAGGTAAGAGCTCTGTTCTGGCCAGCATCCACTCAACTCATGGAATGAAGGGTCTTTAATGGTTAAAAATACCATTTTGAAGAACCATAATTTTTTTTTTTTTTGTAAAATAAAGAATATCTTTATATGCCAAAGAACCTATAGTTTCTAAAATGAGACTAGACACTTTAACTGTACCTTAAATCTCTATTATCTCTAAGAGGAGAACTGGAGCATTTAATTAAGAAATAAATTAAACTTTTCCACATCCTCCATTTTTAGGGTGGTGGCAGCCATGGAAACACACAACTCATTTCTGCCTTCAACAGAGCTTGTTATAAGGTAAGCTGACATTCTCCATCTGCTGCACTTGTGCCTCCACAACAGCACTCATGCCAAAACCACTGTCTTCCCAGGCTGCTACTAACCAAGGACAGAACACGATGGAAGTATGAGAGCCTGGCCATTTCTGCACAACGTGGGACTCTTCAAATGGGTCATATATGTACTGAGGCTACACATTGGTCTGGCTGAGCCTTTCTCAGAGCTGTTCTGCAGTCTGAGGCTCTAACTACATATCCTCCATTCTTCACCTGTCTTTTCACAGGTCTCAAACCTGCATTACTGTCAGAAGGTGCTCCATTCCAACTCCCACTTCTACTATTTTCTGCATAGGTGTTTACCCAGTAAATCTCCTACATGTCTAATTCCATCTTGGTGTCTGACTCTCAAGAGATCCAAGTCTTCTCTAACATACTTGGTGTCTGTTTTGATAAATCTTTATTTGTTTTTTTAAAATTTACATGTATAGGGCTTCCCTGGTGGCGTACTGGTTGAGAGTCCACCTGCCGATGCAGGGGACACAGGTTCGTGCCCCGG
>NW_006783882.1:0-548 GCF_000442215.2 Lipotes vexillifer
TAGGTTTTTAGATTCCTACCAGTCAGGTCTATTCCTATGCGTTGAATAGGGGGTGTTGAGTCCGTTTCGTGGAGCAAGGAGTAGATCTTGTCTATTATGTATTTGGGTTCTGGAACGGTATCTGTGCTGATTTCAATCTCTGGTTTTATGCAGCACCCCCACTCAGCTTTCCCCTTACGCAAGTATAAGTTTGTTTTCTAAATGAGAGACTCTCTTCTGTTTTGTAATTCCTTCCATGTGTAGAAAAGTTTACAATCCGTGTATTAGTGATACCGTATGATGTTTCTTTTTCCGTGTGACTTATTTCACTTGGAATCATCGTACCTAAATCCAATCGCTAAGATGCTACGGGCCAGATGACCTTGATTTCATTGCTGACTGATATTCCATGGCACGTAAGTGCTGCAACTTGACGATCCATTTTTTCCTTTCGTGGGTATTTAACGTCTACAGTGGACGAGGTTCCTGTAAAGAAGGCAGCCCCCAACTTTGGGGTGGCTGTGTCCTTTTGATTTCTGTTTCCCTAAGCCTAGTGCCCGAGGCTATGT
>NW_006783883.1:0-336 GCF_000442215.2 Lipotes vexillifer
GAGTCATGCATACATGCTCTTTGCCGCTTGGTTCCCTTGTTTGGGAATGTGCAAAATGAAAGTTTTTTCCCAGAGGGCATGATGCGGCCGGCCCATGTGTCATGCAGGCCTATCGAACAGCCTGATGTTTACGCGGGGCCGAGATGGGGACACTGTTGCTATGCTAGGTGCGCTGCCGTGGACAGGCACAGTGCCCTTTCAGAGTTACAGGTCCCCTCGCGTGGCAGAGGTCTTCTGTTGGAAGTCTGTCTGTGTTCCTCGGGGACAATGATTTTGATCTATGTAAGACCTTAGTAGTGTCGCTGTGGCAGTGGAGAAGTGCCAGAATGCATGGGG
>NW_006783884.1:0-214 GCF_000442215.2 Lipotes vexillifer
GGCTCAAGTCACACGAGGAAGTGGCCGAATGCCGTGGCCCCCACTCCCGCGGCACTGCCTTCTCCTCCCAGCCCGCACCTACGGCCCCACGGGGGGCTCCCCGCGATGAGTGCCGGGGAAGCTAAGACTTCCGATGTGCGGATACCGCCCCCCACTGGACAGGTGCGGAGCCACAGCCCCTCCCTGGACACCCCTGAAGGACAAGGTGACGGAA
>NW_006783886.1:0-44230 GCF_000442215.2 Lipotes vexillifer
AACAAAGAAGAGAAAGGGAAATCTCTCCCAGCAGCCTCAGGAGCAGTGGATTAAATTTCCACACTCAACTTGATATACTCTGCATCTGTGGAATACATGAATAAACAAAGAATCATCCCAAATTGAGGAGGTAGACTTTGGATGTAATGATATATATATAATTTTTCCCTTCTTTTCTTTTTGTGAGTGTGTATGTGTATGATTCTGTGTGCAACACTCTCTGTATAGCTTTGCTTTTACCATTTGTCCTAGGGCTGTGTCTGCCCATTTATTTATTTTTTTTAATTTTAGTATTTTTAGAACCTGTTTTCATTGGTGGATTTGTTTTTTGTTTTGGTTGCTCTCTTCGTTCTTTCTTTTTTTTATTATTTTAAAAAAATTAATAATTATTTTTTATTTTAATAATTTTATTTAATTTTATTTTACTATTTTATTTTATTTTATCTTCTTCTTTCTTTCCTTCTTTTATTTCTCCCTTTTATTCTGAGCCGTGTAGAGGACAGGCTCTTGGTGCTCCAGCCAGGCGTCAGGGCGGTGCCTCTGAAGTGGGAGAGCCAACATCAGGACACTGGTCCAAAAGAGACCTCACGGCTCCACGAAATATCAAGTGGCAAAAATCTCCCAGAGATCTCCATCTAAATGCCAAGACCTAGTTCCACTCAATGACCAATAGGCTACAGTGCTGGATACCCTATGCCAAACAACTAGCAAGACAGGAACACAACCCCATCCCTTAGCAGAGAGGCTGCCGAAAATAATAATAAGGCCACAGACACCCCAAAACACACCACCAGACGTGGACCTGCCCACCAGAAAGACAAGATCCAGCCTCATTCACCAGAACATAGGCACCAGTCCCCTCCACCAGGAAGCCTCACAACCCACTGAACCAAACTTAGCCACTGGGGACAGATACCAAAAACAACAGGAACTATAAACCTGCAGCATGAAAAAAGGAGACCACAAACACAGTAAATTAAGCAAAATGAGAAGACAGAGAAACAAACAGCAGGTGAAAGAGCAAGATAAAAACCCACCAGACCTAACAAATGAAGAGGAAATAGGCAGTCTACCTGAAAAAGAATTCAGAATAATGATAGTAAAGATGATCCAAAATCTTGGAACTAGAATGGAGAAATAACAAGAAATGTTTAACAAGGACCTAAAAGAACTAGAGAGCAAACAAACAGTGATGAACAACACAATAAATGAAATTTAAAATTCTCTAGAAAGGATCAATAGCAGAATAACTGAGGCAAAAGAACGGATAAGTGACCTGGAAGATAAAATACTGGAAAGAACTACTGCAGAGCAGAATAAAGAAAAAATAATGTAAAAAAATGAGGAGAGTCTCAGAGACCTCCGTGACAACATTACTCACCAACATTCAAATTACAGGGGTCCCAGAAGAAGAAGGGAAAAAGAACGGGACTGAGAAAGTATTTGAAAATATTATAGGTGAAAACTTCCCTAATATGGGAAAGGAAATAGTTAATCAAGTCCAGGAAGCACAGAGAGTCCCATACAGGATAAATCCAAGGAGAAACATAACAAGACACATATTAATCAAAACATCAAAAATTAAATACAAAGAAAAAATATTAAAAGCAGCAAGGCAAAAACAACAAATAACACACAAGGAAATCCCCATAAGGTTAACAGCTGACCTTTCAGCAGAAACTCTGCAAGCCATAAGGGAGTGGCAGGACATATTTCAAGTGATGAAAGAGAAAAACCTACAACCAAGATTACTCTATCCAGCAAGGATCTCATTCAGATTTGATGGAGAAATTAAAACCTTTACAGACAAGTAAAAGCTAAGAGAATTAAGCACTGCCAAAGCAGCTTTACAACAAATGCTAAAGGAACTTCTCCAGGCAGGAAACACAAGGGAAGGAAAAGACCTACAATAACAAACCCAAAGCAATTAAGAAAATGGTAATAGGAACATACATATCGATAATTACCTTAAATGTAAATGGATTAAATGCTCCAACCAAAAGACATAGACTGGCTGAAAGGATACAAAAACAAGACCCATATATATGCTGTCTACAAGAGACGCACTTCAGACCTAGGGACACATCAGACTGAAAGTGAGGGGATGGAGAAAGATATTTCATGCAAATGGAAATCAAAAGAAAGCTGGAGTAGCAATTCTCATATCATACAAAATAGACTGTAAAACAAAGACTATTACGAGAGACAAAGAAGCACACTACATAATGATCAAGAGATCAATCCAAGAAGATATGACAATTGTAAATATTTATGCCCCCAACATAGGAGCACCTCAATACATAAGGCAAATACTAACAGCCATAAAATGGGAAATCAACAGTAACACCATATAGTATGGTACTTTAACACTCCACTTTCACCAATGGACAGATCATCCAAAATGAAAATAAATAAGGAAACACAAGCTTTAAATGACACATTAAACAAGATGGATTTAATTGATATTTATAGGACATTCCATCCAAAAACTACAGAATACACATTGGTCTCAAGTGTTCATGGAACAATCTCCAGGATAGACCATATCTTGGATAACAATTCAAGCCTTGGTAAACTTAAGAAAATTCAAATCGTATAAAGTATCTTTTCCGACCACAACACTATGAGATTAGATATCAATTACAGTAAAAACTCTGTAACAAATACAAACACATGGAGGCTAAAGAATACACTACTTAATAACCAAGAGATCACTGAAGAAATCAAAGACGAAATAAAAAAAATACCCAAAAAACAAATGACAATGAAAACACGACGACCCAAAACCTATAGGATGCAGCCAAAGCAGTTCTAAAGGGAAGTTTAGAGCAGTACAATCCTACCTTAAGAAACAAGAAACATCTCAAATAAAAAACCTAACCTTACACCTAAAGCAAGTAGAGAAAGTAGAACAAAAAAACTGCAAACTTAGCAGAAGGAAACAAATAAAAAAGATCAGATAAGAAATAAATGTAAAAGAAATGATAGCAAAGATCAATAAAACTAAAACATGGTTTTTTGAGAAGATAAACAAAATTGATAAAGCATTAGCCAGACTCATCAAGAAAAAAAGGGAGAAGACTCAAATCAATAGAATTAAAAATGAAAAAGGAGAAGTAACAACTGACACAGTAGAAATGCAAAGGATCATGAGAGATAACTACAAGCAACTCTATGCCAATAAAATGGACAATCTGAAAGAAATGGACAAATTCTTAGAGATGTACAACCTTCTGAGACTGAACAAGGAAGAAATAGAAAATATGAACAGACCTATCACAAGCACTGAAATTGAAACTGTGGTTAAAAATCTTCCAACAAACAAAAGCCCAGGACTAGATGTCTTCACAGGCAAATTCTATCAAACATTTAGAGAAGAGCTAACACCTATCCTTCTCAAACTGCTCCAAAATATAGCAGAGGGAGGAACACTCCCAAACTCATTCTACAAGGCCACCACCACCCTGATACCAAAACCAGACAAGGATGTCACAAAGAAAGAAAACTACAGGCCAATATCACTGATGAACACAGATGCAAAAATCCTCAACAAAATACTAGCAAACAGAATCCAACAGCTCATTAAAAGGATCATACACCATGATCAAGTGGGATTTATCCCAGGGATGCAAGGATTCTTCAATATACGGAAATCAATCAATGTGATATACCATATTCACAAATTGAAGGAGAAAAACCATATGATCATCTCAATAGATGCAGAGAAAGCTTTCAACAAAATTTGACACCCATTTATGAAAAAAACTCTCCAGAAAGTAGGCATAGAGGGAATTTTCCTCAACATAATAAAGTCCATATTTGACAAACACAGAGCCAACATCACCCTCAATGGTGAAAAACTGAAACCATTTCCACTAAGATCAGGAACAAGACAAGGTTGCCCACTCTCACCACTCTTATTCAACATAGTTTTGGAGGTTTTAGCCACAGCAATCAGAGAAGAAAAATAAATAAAAGGAATCCAAATTGGAAAAGAAGAAGTAAAGCTGTCACTGTTTGCAGATGACATGATACTATACATAGAGAATCCTAAAGATGCTACCAGAAAACTACTAGAGCTAATCAATGCATTTGGTAAAGTAGCAGGATAGAAAATTAATGCACAGAAATCTCTTGAATTCCTATAAACTAATGATGAAAAATCTGAAAGCGAAATCAAGGAAAATATGAACCATTTACCATTGCAACAAAAAGAATAAAATATCTAAAAATAAACCTACATTACTAGACAAAAGACCTGTATGCATAAAATTATAAGACACTGATGAAAGAAATTAAAGATGATACAAGAGATGGAGAGATATACCATGTTCTTGGATTGGAAGAATCACACTGTGAAAATGACTATATTACCCAAAGCAATCTACAGATTCAATGCAATCCCTATCAAACTACCACTGACATTTTTCATTGAACCAGCACAAAAAATTTCACGATTTGTATTGTAACACTAAAGACCCTGAATAGTCAAAGCAATATTGAGAATGGAAAATGGAGCTGTAGGAATCAAGCTCCCTGGCTTCAGACTATACTACAAAGCTACAGTAATCAAGACAGTATGGTACTAGCACAAAAACAGAAGTATAGATCAATGGAACAGGATAGAAAGCCCAGAGATAAACCCATGCACATATGGTCACCTTATCTTTGATAAAGGTGGGAAGAATATACAGTGGAGAAAAGACAGCCTCTTCAATAAGTGGTGCTGGGATAACTGGACAGCTACATGTAAAAGAATGAAATTAGAACACTCCTTAACAGCATACACAAAAATAAACTCAAAATGGATTAAAGACTTAAGTGTAAGGCGAGACACTATCAAACTCTTAGAGGAAAACATAGGCAGAACACTCTGTGACATAAATCATAGCAAGATCCTTTTGACCCACCTCCTACAGAAATGGAAATAAAAACAAAAGTAAACAAATGGGACCTAATGAAACTTAAAAGCTTTTGCACAGCAAAGGAAACCATAAGCAAGACAAAAAGACAACCCTCAGAATGGGAGAAAATGTTTGCAAATGAACCAACTGACAAAGGATTAATGTCTAAAATTTATAAGCAGCTCATGCAGCTCAATATGAACAACAAAAAGAAAACACCTGAATCCAAAAATGGGCAGAAGACCTAAATAGACATTTCTCCAAAGAAGATATACAGATTTCCAACAAACACATGAAAGAATGCTGAACATCATTAATCATTAGAGAAATGCAAATCAAAACTACAATGAGATATCATCTCACACCAGTCAGAATGGCCATCATCAAAAAATCTAGAAACAATAAATGCTGAAGAGGGTGTGGAGAAAAGGGAACCCTCTTGCACTGTTGGTGGGAATGTAAATACTGTTCTCCACTATGGAGAACAGTATGGAGGTTCCTTAAAAAACTAAAAATAGAACTACAATACGACCCAGCAAACTCACTACTGGGCATATACCCTGAGAAAGCCATAATTCAAAAAGAGTCATGTATCAAAATGTTCAGTGCAGCACTATTTACAATAGCTAGGACATGGAAGCAACCTAAGTGTCCATCGACAGATGAATGGATAAAGAATATGTGGCACATATATACAATGGAATATTAATCAGCCATAAAAAGAAATGAAATTGAGTTATTTGTAGTGAGGTGGATGGACCTAGAATCTCTCATACAAAGTGAAGCAAGTCAGAGAGAGAAAAACAAATACCGTATGCTAACACATATATATATATGGAATCTAAAAAAAAAGTGGTCATGAAGAACCTAGGGGCAAGACGGGAATAAGGATGCAGATCTACTAGAGAATGGACTTGAGGATATGGGGAGGGGGAAGGGTAAGCTGGGATAAAGTGAGAGAGTGGCATGGACATATATAAACTACCATACATAAGATAGATAGCTAGTGGGAAGCAGCTGCATAGCACAGGGAGATTAACTTGGTGCTTTGTGACCACCTAGGGGGGTGGGATAGGGAGGGTGGGAGGGAGGGAGACGCAAGAGGGAAGAGATATGGGGACATATGTATATGAATAACTGATTCACTTTTTTATAAAGCAGCAACTAACACACCATTGTAAAGCAATTATACTCCAATAAAGATGTTAAATTTTTTTTAAAAATTAAAAAATTAAAGATACCAGGAATCAGACATACTTCCCTCAAAAGAAAAAAAAAAAGGTGATATAGATATAAGAAAGTAATTATCCTATTGTATAATTACGAAAGTACTGAAACAGAAAAAAATAGTCTATATAAAATGCATGATCTCTCAATCAGAAAAAAAAAAGGGAGATAGAACAGACATTGTTTCAGATGCCATTTTCTTGATTTTGTTTAATTAACCCCAGGACAGTTAGGTGAGCAGAACAAACTAGGAGGAAGAAGAGAAGATCAACAGATCTTGGTAATTCATATGGAAGTCAAGCCATACCACTTTATTTTACTGTATGGTGTTAGGCAAAAAAACAAAATAATCCCAAAAAAAACAGCAACAACAGAACAAAGCAAAAACACCTAATATACCTTAAATCTAAAAGACTGCAAAATATTATGTCTGCATATAAAAGTGTTGGTGGCTATAGGCAGCAATAGTGAAGAGTTCCCTTTCCTGTCAATACCTTAGATTTAAAGAAAGCAAATTTGTCCTCTCAGCGTTAAAATGGGTAAAATCCAGACATAATGATGAGATTAGCCATCAGGAATTTTGAAATAAATAAAAATCAATCAAGATATTTGGGTATAATAATCTGATTTTAATTTAGAAAGCAGAAATTTTCTCTTGTCTCTGTTTGGAGAAAACTAAATGTGAACATGAAGATGTGGGGTCAACTGCCCTACAGCATAAAAGTGACTAGTCCAAACACCCAAAAGGCAGAACATATATCAAAAATTGTCCCCTTAAAATAAAAATGAGTCCTTAGGAAATATATATTTATGTTACTGGAGATGTCTGTTCAATCGTAGGAAGGAAAAATTCTTCTGGCCTCATTCAACCTGTATGAAATACCCACGAAACTACCTACCAAGTTATATAAAGGAAAATAAGTGTCTCTAAAATATATGAAAAGGTAACATATGTAGAGCTGTACAACCTCCTTTAGAGAAATGCAGTTGGAGTCCACACTAATATATTGTTTTCATATCCACTGATTGACAGAAATATCAAATTTGACAATACACTTTAATGGTTTGGCTACAGGAAGACAGAAAATCATATGCATTGCTTCGAATAGTATAAATTGGCACAAGCACAGAGAGGCAGTTTGGCAATAACCATCAAAACTGCAATATACTTGGACCCAACAATCCCCTCTCTGGGAATTTATGTTACTGATATAGTTGACATGTGCTAAATGATATATGAACAAAATTTTCTGTCACAGCAAAAGACTGGAAAAAACCCAAATACCCAGCAATAGACACTGATGAGATTAACCTACAGTGGAATATTATACTGCTTTAAAAAATAATGACACTATCTATTTAGTAATACAAAAATATCTTCAAGATTTGTTGTTAAAAGACAAATACATGGAATGAAATGCAGTCTTTAGATATGCTACCTTCTGTACATAATAGGGTGAGTAAAACCATATATTTCTATTTGCTTATATTTGCATTACAAGGGAAAAAATCTAATAAAAATGCTACCATGGCAGTGACAGAGGGACTGGATGGATGAGTGACTGGTGGAAGCAGATATTTTACTCTACACCTCTTTGTAGTGTTTGATTCCTAAGCCATGTAAATATTTTACTTATTCTAAAAGAAGAACAAAAAGCAATTAAATTAAAATAAGACAAAAAAACTTGCACACTTCTGCCCAAACTCTTTAATTCCCAAGCAGCCTTCTTCTGAGCACTTATTGGGCTTTCTGGATAAATTAATACCAAGAAAGAAGCTTCCCAGAAAAAGGATTATAGCCTCCATCTTTACACAATAAACAAATTGGAAGTTTGCTTCATATAATTTTTTTTGCTAGACATGTAACTGGCATGAATCTGAGTATCTAATACTAGTCAACATGAGGATACTGACATGACTATAGGCCAGAGCTATAAGGATGGTGCATTCATCAAGATAAATCCTATGAGTTTATAAGCCTTCTGAGTAAGTAGCCATTTAGACTTAGCTTATTATCACTCAGAACACATATGGTTGTATTTCTATGTACAAGTAAGTGCGTAATAATTGTTAAGTTGAATTACATGGAAACATTTTTACATTTTAAATCCTGACACATTTGCAATGCAGAAGATTGAACAGTAAACTCAAATGGATTATGCACTTAAAACTGTTTACTTTCACTTCAGTTTAGAGGACACTGATGGAAAGCACAAATATAAGTCTTTACTTACTAAAATTTAACCAAGTCTGACTTGTTTATTTTAAACTATCACTTTGTTCTGGTCTCTACAACCTTCTTTCCTCTTCCCATTGCCCTTTACATGTAGTCTAAACTTCATTTTCATTATTTATTGAGGTCTATTTTTCCTTCACCCTCATTTAGAATAAGTTACAGAAATTTGTCTTCTTGTTTGTGTAGAATATGGAAAAATATATAAACTTTGTAAATTTGTGTGTAACAGACTACATACAAAGCATTCATGTAATTGCAAATACTTATTAATTTTTATATATTACATTATAACTGGTATGCTTAATCATTACACAGCTCAGTTGTATGTTAATAACCTCAAATTTATGGCAACTCAAAACGCTTACAATTACAAAACTTGAATAAATCTTATTAATATATTGTCACCTTTTAAGTTATAAAATATCTTTTCTGTATCTTTATAAAATGGGTTTTGGGATACATGAAAAAGAGATGCTTTTTTCTGAGGCTAAACAATCTCTTTAAGATGTTTGTGGGGCAAGAGCCCATATACCCATGACTATACCAAACAACACTAGCCCAGGCAAAAAACGAAAACGTTATCAGCACTGCACGCCATCTCACCCTCAGCACTTGTCTTCAAAACTTAGTTATGCATTAGAGTCTCCAAGTCAGTTCTGTCCAACCTGACATTTAAGATGAAAGACTTCTGGAAAGTCTCTCATGGAATGTGTCTGAAGGCCAGGTATTAACCTTACTGCCCATCACTGCCACCGTGACTTCCCAGATCATGAATAAAATCTGATGGGGACTGGTGCTCTCCTGTTAATGACCTGCTTGGGTATTAATTCCATCTCTGGGAAGTTCTGCCTGGAATAATGCCACATTTGTGAGTAGTCTTGATTTTTTTTTTTTAATATCTTCATTAGAGAATAACTGCTTTACAATGTTGTGTTAGTTTCTGCTGTGTAACAAAGTGAATCAGCTCTTTGTATACATACATCCCCATATCCCCTCCCTCTTGCATCTCCCTCCCACCCTCATTATCCCACCTCTCTAGGTGGTCACAAAGCACCTAGCTGATCTCCCTGTGCTATGTAGCTGCTTCTCACCAGCTGTCTGTTTTACATTTGGTAGCCAATGCTACCCTCTCACTTTGTCCCAGCTTACCCTTCCCCCCTTCCAGTGTCCTCAAGTCCATTCTCTACACCTGCACACCATACATGAAAATAAACTCAAAATGGATTAAAGACCTAAATGTAAGGCCAGACACTAAAAAACTCTTAGAAGAAAACATAGGAAGAACATTCTTTGTCATAAATCACAGCAAGATCCTTTTTGACCCACCTCCTAGAGAAATGGAAATAAAAACAAAAATAAACAAATGGGACAATGAAACTTAAAAGACAGAAAAGGAAACCATCAACAAGACGAAAAGACAACCCTCAGAATGGGAGAAAATATTTGCAAATGAAGCAACTGGCAAAGGATTACTCTCCAAAATATACAAGCAGCTCATGCAGCTCAATATCAAAAAAACAAACAACCCAATCCAAAAATGGGCAGAAGATCTAAATAGACATTTCTCCAAAGAAGACATACAGAAAGGCTTGACGTCTGACAGACAAGTTGTTTGAATAAGATAGTGCTGCTTCTCAGACTCAGGGAAAATCAAATTCATTTAATGCACAGCTGTGATGTGGGTAATATCAAAAACTGCACACAAGAAATGATGCCTAGAAAGCATTCCATCTGAATTTTAAAGGCTGAGTGACAAGTCAGGGAGTGGGCAAATTATGCTAACAGAAACAGAAGGAAATGTAAGAATCAATGAAAGAAAAAATATGTTTTCTTTCATATTCTTTAAAAGTCATTGCTAGACCCTTTTAAATATGAAAGTTAGATTTACTAAGTAACTGATTACTTTGAAATTCAGCAAAATCACACTCAATTTCATGTAAAGAGTCAAAAGGGAAGATGGTGAAAACTGTTACGTAATTGTACTCAAAATCTTTCTTACAGTATCAGTTAGCATATATATTTTAAAAGATATAACTTTACTATATGCAGATGTTAAATGCATGATAAGTGACGTAAAATGAGAGAAGACAAATAGATTGGTCAATTCAAATCTCTTGATATGTGTGTGACTGGGGAAGGAGACAGAAACTGTAATTAACTGGATCATTACTGGACAGACAGTTCAATTTAGCATTGGTAGATTACCTCATTTATATATCATGTCATCTTGCATGGTCCCTAGCACATAACTTAATAAGTGTTCCTTTAACATGCTTAATAAATGTGTCTTGTCATAGGCATAGAGAAGTGTTTAATTTTTTATTCGTTTGTGTTAGGGGTGGTGTTTCTTTACTCTGCAGATGCCTTAACTCCATAACACTTTATAATGGACTCCAATTCCAAGTCTGTAAGTGCTATAAACTATTGTGTGAAATATTTCAAAGTGGGTGTTAATGTATTAGATTAGCTTTGAAAACTACTAAGTATTAGTTAATGGAATAGAAAGCCCAGGAAAAAAATGACCCATAATACTTAGTAAGGTAGAAGAATCAAGATGGTGGAGTAGAAGGACATGCTCTCACTCCCTCTTGCAAGAACACCAGAATCACAACTAACTGCTGAACAACCATCGACAGGAAGACACTGGAACTCACCAAAAATGATACCCCACATCCAAAGACAAAGGAGAAGCCACAATGAGAAGGTAGGAGGGGTGCCATCACAGTAAAATCAAATCCCATAACTGGTGGGTGGGTGACTCACAGACTGGAGAACACTTGTACCACAGAAGTCCACCCACTAGAGTGAAGGTTCTGAGCCCCACATCAGGCTACTCAAACTGGGGGTCCGGCAATGGGAGGAGGAATTCCTAGAGAGTCAGACTTAGAAGCCTAGGGAATTGACTGCAGGATTTTGACAGGACTGGGGGAAACAGAGACTCCACTCTTGGAGGGCACACACAAAGTAGTGTGTGCATCAGGACCCAGGGGAAGGAGCAGTGACCCTAGGGCAGACTGAACCAGACCTACTTGCTACTGTTGGAGGGTCTCCTGCAGAGGTGGGGGGTGGCTGTGGCTCACCGTGGGGACAAGGACACTGGCAGTAGAAGTCCTGGGAAGTACCTTGGTGTGAGCCCTCCCAGAGTCTGCCATTAGCCCCAGCAAAGAGCCCAGGTAGGCTTCCGTGTTGGGTTGCCTCAGGCCAAAACACCAACAGGAAGAGAACCCAGGCTCACCCATCAGCAGTCAAGTGGATTAAAGTTTTACTGAGCTCTGCCCAAGAGAGCAACAGTCAGCTCTACCCACTACCAGTCCCTCCCATCAAGCCTCTTAGATAGCCTCAGCCACCAGAGGGCAGACAGCAGAAGCAAGAACTACAATCCTGCAGCCTGTGGAACAAAAACCACATTCACAGAAAGATAGATAAGATGAAAAGGCAGAGGGCTATGTACCAGATGAAGGAACAAGATAAAACCACAGAAAAACAACTAAATGAAGTGGAGATAGGCAACCTTCCAGAAAACGAATTCAGAATCATGATAGTGAAGATGATCCAGGACCTCGGAAAAAGAATGGAGGCCAAGATTGAGAAGATGCAAGAAATGTTTCACAAAGACCTAGAAGAATTAAAGAACAAACAAACAGAGATGAACAATACAATAACTGAAATGAAAACTACACTAGAAGGAATCAAAAGCAGAATAACTGAGGCAAAAGAACGGGTAAGTGACCTGAAAGACAGAATGGTGGAATTCACTACTGCAGAACAGAATAAAGAAAAAAGAATGAAGAGAAATGAAGACAGTCAAAGAGACCTCTGGGACAGCATTAAAGGCAACAACATTCACATTACGGGGATCCCAGAAGGAGAATGGAGGGAGAAAAGACCGAGAAAATATTTGAAGAGATTATAGTTGAAATCTTCCCTACCATGGGCAAGGAAATAGCCACCCAAATCCAGGAAGTGCAGAGAGTCCCATACAGGATAAACCCAAGAAAAACATGCCGAGATACACAGTAATCAAATTGGCAAAAAATAAAGACAAAGAAAAATTATTAAAAGCAGCAAGGGAAAAACAAAAAATAACATGCAATAACTCCCATAAGGATAACAGCTGATTTCTCAGCAGAAACTTTACAAGCCAAAAGGGAGTGGCATGATATACTTAAAGTGATGAAAGGGAAGAACCTACAACCAAGATTACTCTCCCCATCAAGGATCTCATTCAGATTCAATGCAAAAATCAAGTTTTACAGATAAGAAAAAGCTAACAGAATTCAGCACTACCAAAATGGCTCTACAACAAATGCTAAAGGAACTTCTCTAAGTGGGAAACACAAGAGAAGAAAAGGACCTACAAAAACAAACCCAAAACAATTAAGAAAATGGTCACAGGAACATACATATCGATAATTACCTTAAACGTGAATGGATTAAATGCTCCAACCAGAAGACATACACTGGCTGAATGAATACAAAAACAAGACCCATATATATGCTGTCTACAAGAGATCCACTTCAGATCTAGCGACACATACAGACTGAAAGTGAGGGGATGGAAAAAAATATTCCATGCAAATGGAAATCAAAAGAAAGCTGGAGTAGCTATACTCATATCAGATAAAATAGACATTAGAATAAAGAATGTTACAAGAGACAAGGAAGGACACTACATAATGATCAAGGGATCAATCCAAGAAGAAGATATAACAATTGTAAATATATATGCACCCAACACAGGAGCACCTCAATACATAAGGCAACTGCTAACAGCTATAAAAGAGGAAATCGACAGTAACACAATAATAGTGGGGGACGTTAACACCTCACTCACAACAATGGACAGATCATCCAAAATTAAAATAAATAAGGAAAAAAGAAGCTTTAATAACACAATAGACCAGATAGATTTAATTGATATTAATAGGACATTCCATCCAAAAACAGCAGATTATACTTTCTTCTCAAGTGCGAAAGGAACATTCTCCAGGATTGATCACATCTTGGGTCACAAATCAAGCCTCAGTAAATTTAAGAAAATTGAAATCATATCAAGCATCTTTTCTGACCACAATGCTACGAGATTAGAAATGAATTACAGGGGAAAAAACGTAAAAAACACAAACACATGGAGGCTAAACAATACATTACTAAATAACCAAGAGATCACTGAAGAAATCAAAGAGGAAATCAAAAAATACCTAGAGACAAATGACAATGAAAACAGGACAATCCAAAACCAATGGGATGCAGCAAACGCAGTTCTAAGGGGAAGTTTATAGCTATACAAGCCTACCTCAAGAAACAAGAAAAATCTCAAGTATACAATCTAACCTTACACCTAAAGGAACTAGAGAAACAAGAACAAACAAAACCCAAAGTTAGCAGAAGGAAAGAAATCATAAAGACCAGAGCAGAAATAAATGAAATAGAAACAAAGAAAACAATAGCAAAGATCAATAAAACTAAAAGCTGGTTCTTTGAGAAGATAAACAAAATTGATAAACCATTAGCCAGACTCATCAAGAAAATGAGGGGAGGACTCAAATCAATAAAATTAGAAATGAAATGGAGAAGTTACGACACCACAGAAATACAAAGCATCCTAAGCAACTCTATGCCAATAAAATGGACAACCTGGAAGAAATGGACAAATTCTTAGAAAAATATAACCTTCCAAGACTGAACCACAAAGAAACAGAAAATATGAACAGACCAGTTACAAGTAATGAAATTGAAACTGTGATTAAAAATCTTCCAACAAACAAAAGTCCAGGACCAGATAGATTAACAGGTGAATTCTATCAAACATTTAGAGAAGAGCTAACACCCATCCTTAACAAACTCTTCCAAAAAATTGCAAAGGAACACTCCCAAACTCATTCTATGAGGCCACCAACACGCTGATACCAAAACCAGACATAGATACTCCAAAAAAAAAATTACAGACCAATAGCACTGATGAATATAGATGCAAAAATCCTCAACAAAATACTAGCAAAAAGGGTTTCCCTGGTGGCACAGTGGTTGAGAATCTGCCTGCCAATGCAGGGCACACGGGTTCGAGCCCTGGTCTGGGAGGATCCCACATGCCGCGGAGCAACTAGGCCTGTGAGCCACAAGGACTGAGCCTGCGCGTCTGGAGCCTGTGCTTTGCAACAAAAGAGGCCGCGATAGTGAGAGGCCCACCCACCACGATGAAGAGTGGCCCCGGCTTGCCACAACTAGAGAAAGCCCTCGCACAGAAACGAAGACCCAACACAGCAAAAATAAATTAATTAATTAATAAACTCCTACCCCCAACATCTTATTAAAAAAAAAAAATACTAGCAAACAGAATCGAACAACACATTAAAAGGATCATACACCATGATCAAGTCGGATTTATCCCAGGGATGCAAGGATTCTTCAATATATGCAAATCAATCAATGTGACACACCATATTAACAAATTGCAGAAGAAAAACCATATGGTCATCTCAATAGATGCAGAAAACCCTTTTGACAAAATTCAACACCCATTTATGATAAAAACTGTCCAGAAAGGGGGCATAGAGGGAACCTACCTCAACATAATAAAGGTCATATATGACAAACCCACAGCAAACATCATTCTCAATGGTGAAAAACTGAAAGCATTTCCTCTAAGATCAGGAACAAGACAATGATGTCCACTCTCACCACTATTATTCAACATTGTTTTGGAAGTCCTACGATGGCAATCAGAGAAGAAAAAGAAATAAAAGGAATACAAATTGGAAAAGAAGAAATAAAACTGTCACTGTTTGTAGATGACATGATACTATACATAGAGAATCCTAAAAATGTACCAGAAAACTAGTAGAGCTAATCAATGAATTGGTTAAAGTTGCAGGATAGAAAATTAATGCACAGAAATCTCTTGCATTCCTATACACTAATGATGAAAAATCTGAACGAGAAATTAAAGAAACACTCCCATTTACCATTGCAACAAAAAGAATAAAATACCTAGGAATAAACCTACCTAGGGTGCCCAAAGATCTGTATGCAGAAAACTATAAGGCACTGATAAAAGAAATTAAAGATGATACCAACAGATGGAGAGATATACCATGTTCTTGGATTGGAAGAATTAATATTGTGAAATGACTACACTACCCAAAGCAATCTACAGATTCAATGCAGTCCCTATCAAATTATCAATGGCATTTTTTACGGAACTAGAACAATCATCTTAAAATTTGTATGGAGACACAAAAGACCTTGAATAGCCAAAACAGTCTTGAAGGAAAAAAATGGAGCTGGAGGAATCAGACTCCCTGACTTCAGCCTATACTATACACAGCTACAGTAATCCAGACAATATGGTACTGGCACAAAAACAAAAACATAGATCAATGGAACAAGATAGAAAGCCCAGAGATAAACCCATGCACCTATGGTCAACTAATCTATGACAAAGGAAGCAAAGATATACAGTGGAGAAAAGACAGCCTCTTCAATAAGTGGTGCTGGGAGAACTGGACAGCTACATGTAAAAGGATGACATTAGAACACTCCCTAACACCATACACAAAAATAAACTCAGAATGGATTTGAGACCTAAATGTAAGACTGGACACTATAAAACTCTCAGAGGAAAACATAGGAAGAACACTCTCCAACATAAATCACAGCTAGATCTTTTTTGAGTCACCTCCTAGAGTAATGGAAATAAAAAAAATAAATAAACAAATGGGACCTAATGAAACTTCAAATCTTTTGCATAGCAAAGGAAACCATAAACAAGACGAAAAGACAACCCTCAGAACGGTAGAAAATATTTGCAAATGAATCAACGGACAAAGGATTAATCTCCAAAATATATAAACAACTCGTGTAGCTCAATATTAAAGAAACAAACAACCCAAACCAAAAATGGGCAGAAGACATAAATAGACATTTCTCCAAAGAAGATGCACAGATGGCCAAGAAGCACATGAAAAGCTGCTCAACATCACTAATTATTAGAGAAATGCAAATCAAAACTACAATGAGTTATCACCTCACACCAGTTATAATGGGCATCATCAGAAAATGTAGAAACAACAAATGCTGGAGAGCGTGTGGAGAAAAGGGAACCCTCTTGTACTGTTGGTGGGAATGTAAATTGATACGGCCACTATGGAGAACAGTAAGGAGGTTCCTTAAAAAACTAAAAATAGAATTACCATATGATCCAGAGATCCCACTACTGGGCATATACCCAGAGAAGACCATAATTCAAAAAGACACATGCACCCCATGTTCATTGCAGCACTATTTACAATAGCCAGGTCATGGAAGCAACCTAAATGCCCATCGACAGACGAATGGATAAAGAAGAGGTGGTACACATATACAATGGAATATTACTCAGCCATAAAAAGGAATGAAATTGGGTCATTTGTTGAGACGTGGATGGATCTAGAGACTGTCATACAGAATGACATAAGTCAGAAAGAGAAAAACAAATATCGTATATTAATGCATATATGTGGAACCTAGAAAAATGGTACAGATGAACTGGTTTGCAGGGAAGAAGTTGAGACACAGAGGTAGAGAACAAACGTATGGACACCAAGGGGGGAAACCATGGTGGGGTGGGGATGATGGGGTGCTGAATTGGGTGATTGAGACTGACATGTATACACTGATGTGTATAAAATTGATGACTAATAAGAACCTGCAGTATAAAAAAGCAAACAAAAAAACAAACAACTAATACTAAACTTTCTTTGGGTTATTTGTATGGAAATATGTTAATAAATGTTTCAGACATTAGATGAAATTTCTAAAAATCTTATATGTTCTGGTATATTGTTATATGTCATAATTCTAGTTATTACTTTAAAATGTATATCTCAGAAATAACTACATTTCCTTGTCAATAGCATTATTATGAACTTTCATCAAATCTTTAACCATGGTCATTTTTAATTCTTTTTTCATTTACAGACAGTTCTGGGTGTACTCTGATGCTTTTGCAAAAATGTTCCTATAAAAGGGTTTCCTCTTCAAGGAATTCATGGAAAAGACTCTGACAAGTACAGGTTTCTGGTAACTGACTATACTGCTGAATTGAATAAATAAGCATTTTCAGAACCCTAATGGAAAACTGATGAATTCATTAAAGTTCTAAAAAAAGATCAAGATGGAAAAAAAAATTAATTAAATGGGACTGAGTGAACTGATGAGGATGATTATAATTTTTGTGACTTTCTGTTTGAATAAAAAAAAATCAAAAAAATTCTTAGTAAGGAAAGGCTTGACTTCTGGCACATAAAGTGTTTGGAAAAGAGAATGGAGAACAAAGACACAGTTCATAAGAATCCCTACTCTCTCATCTCTCCACTTTGAATTCCTTGAGGACACACGCATAGTCTACTGATGTGCACAAGGAACAGAAAGCTGCTCAGACCCATTCTGTGTCCCACAGTGGAGGTTCTTTCCTTTGACATAAACATGGCACGAGTCAGGGGAAAGGCTGATCTCTTCTCCTTACCTGAGCAATCAACTGAATGCACTGCTGTCTCCATATATAATTCAAAATAAAATTTAAAAATTTGACCATGGAAAGTCCAAGTAAGTTCTGCTTTTTCATAATATGACTAATTCTTTTATCCTTAAAAAAAAGAAATCTTTGCTGGTTTTTGTTTGTTTTGTTTTTTAGGTACTCCATATATACCTAGTCCATCTAATGGTAAAATTCAGAATTATTTCTCTCTCTCTCTCTCTTTCTCTCTGTCTCTGTGTCTCCCCCAAGCCCCCAAAACTAAGAGAACAGAGGTGTAAAGAAAAAAAACAACAATAAACATGGTTTTTAAAAGCCTCAGCTTCCACCTGAGTCTGCATTCCTTCTAAAAAGCAATGGGGTAAAAGTGAGGAAAGCTAAGAAAATTAATTAGGGTTTTGGAATTCTAATACAAAATGGAGTTAAATAAAAATGATGATAAAATTACAGTTATATCACTTCAAAAACTCACTTTTCATTTTTTTAGTGTATTTTTCACTGTTTTATTTATTCACCTTTTAAATTTTTTGAATTTTTTATACAATTTTTAAAGGTTACTTTCCATTTACAGTTATTACAAAATATTGGCTATATTCCCCATGTAGTACAATAGTTTGTACCCCCCATTCCCTCACCCCTATATCACCTCTCCCCGCTCCCCACTGGTAACCACTAGTTTGTTCTCTATATCTGAGTCTGCTTCTTTTCTGTTTATACTTACTAATTTGTTGTATTCTTTAGATTTCACACATAAGTGACATCATACAGTATTTTGTCTTTCTCTGTCTGACTTATTTCACTTAGCATAATGCCTTCCAAGTCCATCCATGTTGCTTGCTGCAAGTGGCAAAATTTCATTCTTTTTTTATGAAATAAACTCAAAATGGATTAAAGATGTAAAACCTGATAGATGTAAGACCTGATACTATAAAACTCCTAGAGGAAAACATAGGCAGAACACTTTTTGACATAAATCACTTTTTTTTTTTTTTTTTTTTTTTTTTTTTTTGCGGGTAGGAGGGCCTCTCACCCCTGCGGCCCCTCCCGCTGCAGAGCACAGGCTCCGGACGCGCAGGCCCAGCGGCCGTGGCCCACGGGCCCAGCCGCCCCGCGGCATGCGGGATCCTCCTGGACCGGGGCACGAACCCGCGTCCCCTGCATCGGCAGGCGGGCTCCCAACCACTGCGCCACCAGGGAAGCCCAACATAAATCACTTTTCAGTTTAGTAAATTTCTCTTATGCCATTACAATTGTCAAATTAATAGGGGTCAAAATAATGATATTGTTTAGTATTTTTTAAATTTTCAACATCTCAAGTAGAAAAATTATCTTTTTCAACCAAAGCCCACATACAATGATGTATTCATCACACTTTCTACACAGTTAAACTGAAACAAACATGCCCCTTAAGATCTGACCCTAAGCTCTATTTGCATATTTTTACTCTAACTCCTTCACTGCTAAAGTAGAATCTGACCTAGCTCATTTACCCACCTATGCTGAACGCTAGAGGATAAAGGTTGTAGAATTCAGGTTTTTATCTTACTTACATCGAATACCCAAGGCACTAAGACTTATACTTACAATTACCAAAATTCCCACAAAAAATGTCTTAACTGTAGATTTTCCAAAGAAAATTAGCAAGTACCATCAAAAAATTAATCATATAAATAATTTGAATACTAAAAGTATTCTCACACATAATAAAGCTAAGCCTTTTCTGGTTATACCAAATTCAAATTGGTTATAGTTTTATTTATATTTTGTTATCTATTATATCTTTGTCTACATTATTCTGTTATGCCACTACTCATTTCCTAAATTCCCAAGTATCTGTTCACTGATGTTAAAAGAACTATGATATAAAGGTGGAGCTAACGACAATCTATTATTTGGTGACGGTAGTAAGCAAAATCCCTTCCAGCTATGAATACCCTTTCCTTCAGATCTCTAAAATGGAGGAGAAAACAGTCAACAAATATACAAATAAAAAATAAAGATAGAAATTAGGGATAATTAGAAGCATTCTAATGTGTTATACTTTTTAATATGTAGTTCTTATCTATTATACCTCTAACCAAGCAATTCTACCAATATCAATACATATTTTAAGATTTTAATTCTTGATATTTTATTAAAATATTTCCAAGCTAAATAAGATTAGCTTTTATGAACCTTGCAAAAGTCCTTTATTTTCTTACTGGAAAGAAAATTTATTGTGAATTGAAAACACATATTCTACAGGTGAAAGCAATCCCATTTTCCTTCTAAAACATAAGGTTCAAATTTTTCGGAAACAATAAAGATATAAACAGCATCTGCAATCATATTTTAAAATTCGATAATATTTTTAAATTCTTTGAACATATTGCACAAAAGCAGTTAAAACATGCTGCAACGAGGAAAGAGCAAACTTTTAGGGAAAAAAATGAAGAAAATAAGCTCAATATCTTCAAAAATTATAGAATGATCTTATGCACCAGAAAAAAGTAAACTACATTTTAATTTATTTATATCATACTAAGATGCAACACTAAGTGACCTATTTTCTCAAATTGTGAGAAAAACACAAATAACTATAGAAAAAGATAAATATTAGTAGACATAATTAGGTCAAAATCTCAGCTATTTGCAGCATATGGCTTCACCAGAAAAATTTAAAAAACCAGCATATTTTGACCTAGCAGGTAAGATAACAATTTGAATTTTACTTAATGGTCATACTTAAATGTGGACAAACATAAAACCTCAAAAGTTTGCTCAGGAGAGCCAGACCTTATCTCAGACATTATTTTAGACCATATTTCTATCTTAAGTTAGAAGCTGAAATAGCACCAGGAATAAATAACCTTTAACATAAGTATACTGCAACAGTTTTCTAAACACTACAACCTCTGTCATCTCATTTAATCCTCAGAACAACCCTATGATGTTCAACCAATTTGACCCATTTGAAAATTGAGTAAACAAACTGACATATGCCCCAAATGATGAAATAAGTAAGAATCATGGTGTGAACTTAAGAGCTAGAACCTCAAGCTTTAGTCTCAAATTACATTATCTACTGCATTCTCACTTCACATATCTTTAAGGCTATTCCCAGACTGTTTCTGAATGATACTCTATTTCTTAGCAAATCTGATCCATTAGAATTTATGGTTGTGAAATTTATGAAGAAATACTTTTTTATAATGTCTTAGTCTATTAGGGCTGCTATAACAAAATACTACAGACTGGGTGGCTTAAACAACAGAAATTTCTCACGGTTCTGGAGGCTAGAAGTCATTGTCAGGGCGCCAGTCTGATTAGGTTTGGGGAAGGCCCTCCTCCAGATATCAGACTGCCAACTTCTGTGTCCTCATGTGGTAGAGGAGGCAAGGGAGCTCTCTGGGACCTCTTTCATAAGACCATTAATGTCATTCATGAGGGCTCTACTTTCATGACCTAATCACCTCCCAAAGCCTCCATTTCCTAATACCATAGACATTGGGCATTAAGATTTCAATATGTGAATTTTAAGAAGACACAAACATTCAGACCACAGCATATAATTTACCTGTAAATCTTCTTAGCAGGGGCTTTCAGACTACTCTCAGAAGAAGACCCTCTGGAAACTATCTGATGTCAGTTTTACTATCCTTTATGGAAATTCAGGGGTGTGTAGATAATCAATCAGTACTTCTCAAACCTTTTGGTTTCATGACCACTTTGTACTCTTAATAAGTACTGAAGACTCCAAACAGCTTTTGTTTATATGAGTTAAATCTATGGCTATTTACTGTATTGGAAATTTAAAAATAAAACATTTAAATATTTTAACTCATTTAAAAATAACAATAAGATTTATTACATATTAAGATGGTATATTTTTATGAAAATGGTTAGTAAGAAGAGTGGCATTGATTTACAATTTTGCAAATATTTTTAATGCCTGCTTAATAGATGACAACAAAATTCTCATAACTTATTCTGAATTCAAACTGTTTCATTACATTAAAATATGTATTATAACTGTATTCTATGTGTTCAAAAGTTAAGGAGACATGGGAGATAAACAAAAACAACCTAAATCAAATGTCTAAAGATGAAAACTACAATGTGTGACGTGAAAACACAGAACCATTGAAATTAATGGTAGATTAGACTCTGCAGAAGAAAATGTTAGTAACCTGAAGGCATAGCCGTAGAAAAACTCCAAAATTAAACACAAAGAAAGCTTTTCTTTTAATGTAATGAAGAGAAGAACGTCAGCAAGCCGTGGGACAACTACAAGTGGGCTAATACACATGAAATTGGATTCCTCAAAGGAAAGGAGATAAAATAGAAAAAATATTTGAAGAAATAATGGCCAAAATTTCTCCATTTTAAAATGAAACCTATAAACACACACATCTAAGAAGCTCAAGAAATCCAAGCACAAGAAACATGAAAAAAGAAAAAGGAAAAAAGAAATTAAAAAGGGCAATGTCAACAGCAGGAGAGGCTGGCTGTGCTTGGGGCAAAAGGATAGAAGACAATTTTGTACATTCTGCTCAATTTTGCTATGAAACTGTTGGGGGTCCAGAGCAGGCCACACCAAATTATGTCTCAATGGTATATTGATTATTTTAATTACAGTTACTTCAGAAATGGCCAGTTCAGGAGGGAAACTTTGACCTTCCTCTCTGTCTCCCTGAAAGAAAATAAATCTCCCATGTGAAAGGTACCCTCTCTCTATGGGGGTTGGGGTCAGGGGTGAGGTGGTGGTAGAAAGATAAACCTTATTATCAGAGAGATCAGGAATTCAGGGCCAAGAAGCCTATATAAGCACACCTTGTTATGTCTTTACTAATTTACTACCCAAACCCAAACTTTGCTTATATTTCTACTAATTAATCACCCAAACCTTAATTTCTTTGCCCTGTCAATTCCTCTCAAATTGTTTCTTTGTCTAAAATGTATAAAAGCTGCCTGTTTTGGCAACTTCTTAGATCCTATTTCTGAGACCTCTGAGACCTCTGTGGGCACAAATTAAACTTGTTTCTTTTTTTCCTGTTAATCTGTCTTGTGTCAATTTCCAGCCACAAGAACTCAAGAAGGGTAGAGGGGGAAACTTCCTCCACCCCAACAAACCTAAAAGTGGTCTAAAAGATAGGTTTAAAGAAAAAAAAAAAAAGAGAATTAATAAGTATTTTAGCATGGTTGCAGGATATAAGGTTAATATAAAAATGCATTTCTATATACTAGCAACAATCAAAATTGAAATAAAATACCATTTTAAATAGCATTAAATATATGAAATAGGGATAAATCTGACAGAAAGTGCAGATTAGTACACTGAAAATTACAAAATAGTACAAAAAGTAAAGACATAAATAAATAGACACACTGTACTCATGGTTTAGAAGATTCAACACTGGTAAAAAACAGTTTTCCTCAAATTGATACATAGATTTGGTATAATCCCAGTAAAAATCTCAGGAGATGTTTTGTAAATATTGACAAACTGATTCTAAATGACCTACAAGAGCCAAAAGAACTGGAAAAAAAACACTTGGAGGACTAACATTCCATGATTTCAAGAATTGTTATAAGCTACAGTAATCAAGATTCTGTGTATTAGCATTGAAAAACAGAAAAATGGAAGAAAATACAGCCAGAAGTTGACCCACAAATATATGAACAAATTATTTTTGACAAAAGGGTAAAGGTAAGTCAGTGGAGAAATGGGTCTTTTATCATATGAATATACAATTATATCTACACATGCAAAAAAATGAACTTTGATCAATAACTTATACCATACACAAAAATTAATTCAAAGTGGATCCTAGACCTCATCAAGATGAAAGACTTGTGGTGTTTGAAAGATACTTTAAGAAAATGATAAAGACAAGCCATAGACCAGGATAAAATACTTATAAAGCATGTAGCTGATAAAGTATTTGCATCCAGAATATAAGAATCCTCAAAGGTCAATAATAAGAAAACAAAAAACTTTTAAATGGGCAAAATTATTTACACAAAATTATGTACACATTGTACTGAAGAAAATATGTATATGGCAAATAAGGACATGAACAACATCCCCATCAGGGAAATGCAAATTAAAGCTACAACAAGATGCCACTGCCACTATCAGAATAGACAAAATGAAAAATACTGAGGTGAAAATGCGAAGAAAATGGAACTCTGTCATACATAGCTGGTGGGAATTGGCAGTTTTTTAAATAGTCAAAATATACCTACCACATAATACAACTATTCCACTCTTAAGTATTTCCCCAAGAGAAATGAAAGTGTATGATCACATATGATCATACAAAACTTGTACCCAAATGTTAATAGCCCAAATCTGAAAACCCAAATACCTTTCAATAGCTGAATAGATAAACAAATTGCAGAATATATACACAACGTAACACTAGTCAGGAAGAGGAAAGAATGAAGTATTGAAATACACTACAACATGGATGAACCTCAGAATAATTATTCGGGATAAAAGAAGCAATACTGAGAGAGAGAGAGCAGGGGTGGGGAGGGGATGGTGGAGAGAATATATGAATGAGAATACTATAAACACACAAAGCAGATCAGTGGTTGCCTGGGGACAAAAGGGTAGGACAGGGAATGATGGGAGAAAAGGATTAAAAGAAGTGATGGGCATGTTTATTACCTTCACTGTAGGGATGATTTCACACATGTATACATGAGCCAAAAATTCACAAATTATCACTTTTTGTTTAAGTTATTATATGACAAATATTCCTCCATAGATCTGTTTTTAAAAAGTTAAGTGGATTTCCTAATGTAAACCATTAAAATAAGCCACATATTTGTTTCTCATCTTGGAAATATTTTTGACATAATTTTGAAAGGAAAATAGCAATTATTAAGAATTAAAATCCCTTCCACATGAAAACCCTTACAAATGCTTAAAAGAGTGTAACTTTTTGTTACAGTGACTACTCAGTAGCTCCAGAAAATGTTTTTGGTTAATGTTTCTTTTCCATTATACATTTCTTCAAGATTTGATACTTTTGTTTATATCCTTACACATTTTTTGCAGAAAAAAATGTTAAAGATCCATCAATGATTTAAAACAATAATTTTTTATATCCAATGATATAAAGGTCTCATTATCCACTTGGTGAATTCAGTACTAACTGTATAAATAATTATTTCAGTAAAAATAAAGAAATTATCTGTGCAGAAATTAGATTTAATATCTAAAATTTAACATTTTGATTCTCTGGATTTTATTTGCCTAAAGAGGAAATATATATTGGTTAGCTACCTCAGAATCACCCACAAAGGTTAAATATCTTTTAAAGCAGTGGTCCCCAACGTTTTTGGCACCAGGGGCTGGTTTCGTGGAAGACAATCTTTCCACATGGCAGGGGCAGGTAATGGTTCAGGCAGTAATGCGAGCGATGGCTCAGGTGGGTAATGCAAGCGATGGGGAATGATGGGGAGCGGCAGATGAAGCTTCACTTGCTCACCTGCTGCTCGCCTCCTGTTCTGCAGCCTGGTTCCTAACAGGTCATGGACCAGTACCAGTTGGCAGCCCCGGGGGTTGGGAACCCCTGTTTTAAAGGTAATATACCTTACAACTAAGAATAAATGTATTAATTATTTTTATTTTATCAAAAATAGACAAAGGGCATCACCACTATGGCAGAAACAAAGTTAAACTGAATTAGTTAGAGTTCAGCACTATCCTTATAAAAACAGTAAAAATGTGCTTAAAAATTGACATTTTAATGTTTAAAATTTTATAGATGCAGTTGTAAAATCTGAGTTAAGATCAAATGTGTGGCATACATCTGGAAAGAATGAAAACCAATATGGAGAAGAACTGGTGCTACACAATCAATTTTTTTTTTATTTTGTATTTGTTTTTTTTGTTTAATTCTCAAACATGAGTCTGGTCTTAAATTAGTATAACAGTAACATTGAAAATTGATTAATTCAGGTGCCAGTTCTGAAGTAGATTGACATTTGCAAGTTGACTTCCACACAGTTTAGCTCCTTACACAACCAGGACAAATCCATGTGGGAATCAGACAAAACTTACAAATGACATCTTATTCAGTGCTGCACCCTTTCAGTCCTCAAGCCCACTGCTGTCACTGAGATAAAAGCTGACCCATCTCACTGCTATCTCTTAAGTTAAGTGGGCCGAGGGACAACTAATTTACAGCTTGGTAGATAAGTATGTATGTTTTCAAACAAAATGGCTTTAAGATATCTGGGACTGTAAATCATCTTTAAGAAAAAAAAAATTTATTTTTTCTTTTCAGTGGACATATTACCACAAAATAGAGTAGACACCATGAGTTTTCTAGCTTCCACACAAAGCATACCTTATGTCTACATAAAAAGAGGTCATGCAGCCATCTAAAGACCTGAGCTATGACTGCCATACAACAGACAACTGAGGTAAAAAATGTTCATACATATATACCCAATCACTGTGAAGATCTTTTTGTAGTAATTAATTTTGCAAAACTGTATCTAGAAAACCACTCCACATTCTGTTTTTTATTGTTTTGTATTGCTTTTTATTGCTCTGATTGGAATACTCATTTCCCTGATAATTGCTTGTATTTATTTTATATGTGCATATGTGCATATTTTTCTGTGAAGTGTATGTTCAAATCTTTTGCTTATTTTTTTAATTATCTTTTTTCAGTTGGATGACGAATCCTTTGTCAAATATATATTTTGTGAATATTTTTGCCCAGCATATGGCTCAAATATTCACTTTTTAAATGGGGTTTTTTGATTACCAGAAGTTTTAGTTTCGATGAAATTTTATTTATACAATTTATTTTTATGGCTTTGGTAACGTGACTGAGCTCAAATCATAAAGAATGTCTCTTATGTTTCAAGATGATTGTTAACTAAATAGAGAGAAGTAAATACGTTTTTTAATATTTACTTGTATAGGTACCATTTCTGCTCTTCTCCATTTTTTCCTATATAGCAATTTACCATCTGGTATTGTTCTCCTCAGCCTGAAGAAATTACTTTAACATTAATTAGAGTGCAGATATGCTCTTGAAATCCATTCAATTTTTTAATGAGAAAATATCTTTGTTTCATCTTCAAATTGAAGAACATTTTCACTGGATATAGAAATGAGGTTGTTAGATTTTGATAGATGTTTTCTTTCTGTGCTTTAAAGATGTTGTTCTAGAGTCTGCTGTCCTCCTTTGTTTCTGATGAAAAATCATCAGTCACATTTTCCCTGTATATAATGTGCTGCTATTTCTCCAGCTACTTTCAATATCTTCTTTTTAACATTTGCTTTCAGGAGTTAGCCAACGATGTGCCTAGGTGTGGTATAACTGTATGTACGCTGTTAGGGTCCCTGAACTTCTTGGATCTGAAAATCAATTATGTTCACAAAATTAGAGACTTTTGGTGCCAGTATATCTTCAAATAATGTTATGCCCCATTATTTCTTTCCTCTTTTTCTGAGATCGCAAAACCACATACATTGGGCCCTTAATATTGTTCCACAGTTCACTGAGAATCTTTTCTTTTTTTAATCTTTTATCCCCTTTGACCTTCAGATCAGAAAATTCCTATTGATTTATCTTTACATTTATTGTCCATTTCTTCTGCATTCATCAGCTGCTCTTGGACCCACCTAATAAATTTTTCATGTTGTATATCTACTTTCTAGCTCTAAATTTTCCATTTTAAAAATATAGTTTCTATTTCTCTACTATGATTCTCTATGACTTCACTCACTAGGACCATATCCTCCTTTAAACTCTTCTGTATATTCATAAATCCTGCTTTAAAAATCTTTTCAGCTGATTGCAACTCCAGGTTTATCTCAGAGTGAATTTCTATTCAGTTTTTTTTTTAATATCTTTATTGGAGTATAATTGCTTTAAAATGGTGTGTTAGTTTCTGCTATGTAACAAACTGAATCAGCTATACGTACACATATATCTCCATATCTCCTCCCTCTTGCATCTCCCTCCCACCCTCCTTAACTCACCCCTGTGGGTGGTCACAAAGCACTGAGCTGATCTCCCTGTGCTATGTGGCTGCTTCCCACTAGTTATCTATTTTTCATTTTGAAGTGTATATATATCCATGCCACTCTCGCACTTCATGCCAGCTTACCCTTCCCCCTCCCTGTGTCCTCAAGTCCAGTCTCTATGTCTGCAGCTTTATTCCTGCCCTGGCCCTAGGTTCTTCAGAACCTTTTTTTTTTTAGATTCCATATATATTTGTTAGCATACGATATTTGATTTTTTCTTTCTGACTTACCTCACTTTGTATGATGGTCTCTAGGTCCATCCACCTCA
Source organism: Lipotes vexillifer (assembly GCF_000442215.2). Lineage (NCBI taxonomy): Eukaryota > Metazoa > Chordata > Mammalia > Artiodactyla > Lipotidae > Lipotes > Lipotes vexillifer. Next base: position 28,192 of record NW_006783886.1, read on the forward strand.
CTACAAAAAACAATTCATTTCTTTTTATGGCTAAGCAATATTCCATTGTATACATGTGCCATATCTTCTTTATCCATTCATCTGTCAATGGACACTTAGTTTGCTTCCAAGTCCTGGCTATTGTAAAGAGAGCTGCAATGAACATCGTGGTACATGACTCTTTTTGAATTATGGTGTTCTCAGGGTATATGCCCAGTAGTGGCATTGCTGGGTCCTATGGTAGTTCTATTTTTAGCTTTTTAAGGAGCCTCCATACTGTTCTCCATAGTGACTATCAATTAACATTCCCACCAACAGTGCAAGAGGGCTCCTTTTACTTCAAACACTCTACAGCATTTACTGTTTATAGATTTTTTGATGATGGCCATTCTGACTGGTGTTCGGTGATACCTCATTGTACTTTTCATACGTATTTCTCTACTTAGTGATGTTGAGCATTCTTTCATGTGTTTGTTGGCAATCTGTATATCTTCTTGGGAGAAATGTCTATTTAGGTCTTCTGCCCATTTTTGGATTGGGTTGTTTGTTTTTTGATATTGAGCTGCATGAGCTGCTTGTAAATTTTGGAGATTAATCCTTTCTCAGTTGCTTCATTTGCAAATATTTTCTCTCATTCTGAGGGTTGTCTTTTTGTCTTGTTTATAGTTTCCTTTGCTGTGAAAAAGCTTTTAAGTTTCATTAGGTCCCATTTGCTTATTTTTGTTTTTATTTCTATTTCTCTAAGAGGTGGGTCAAAAAGGATCTTGCTGTGATTTATGTCATAGAGTGCTCTGCCTATGTTTTCTGCTAAGAGTTTCATAGTGTCTGGCCTTACATTTAGGTCTTTAATCCATTTTGAGGTTCTTTTGTGTGTATGGTGTTAGGGAGCATTCTAATTTCATTCTTCTACATGTAGCTGTCCACTTTTCCCACTTACTGAAGGGGCTGTCTTGTCTCCATTGTATATTCTTGCCTCCTTTATCAAAAATAAGGTGACCATATGCATGTGGGTTTATCTCCAGGCTTACTATCCTGTTCCATTGATCTATATTTCTGTTTTTGTGCCAGTACCATATTGCCTTGATTACTGTAGCTTTATAGTATAGTCCAAAGTCAGGGAGACTGATTCCTCCAGCTCTGTTTTTCATTCACAAGATTGTTTTGGCTATTTGGGGTCTTTTGTGTTTCCAGACAAATTGTGAAATTTTTTGTTCTAGTTCTGTGAAAAATGCCATTGGTAATTTGATAGGGATTGCATTGAATCTGTAGATTGCTTTGGATAATATGGTCATTTTCACAATATTGATTGTTCCAATCCCAAGAACGTGATATATTTCTGCATCTGTTGGGAGATTGCATTGAATCTGTAGATTGCTTTGGATAGAATAGTCATTTTCACAATATTGATTTTTCTAATCCCAAGAACATGATATATTTCTCCATCTGTTTGTATCATCTTTAATTTCTTCATCAGTGTCTTATAGTTTTCAGCATAGCATACAGTTCTTTTGTCTCCTTAGGTAAGTTAATTCCTAGGTATTTTATTCTTTTTGTTGCATTGCAATGATAAATGGAGTATTTCCTTAATTTCTCTTTCAGATTTTTCAACATCAGTGTATAGGAATGCAAGAGATTTCTGAGAATTTATTTTGTATTCTGCTACTTTACCAATTCATGGATTAGCTCTAGTAGCTTTCTGGTAGCATCTTTAGGATTCTCTATGTATAGTATCATGTCATCTGCAAATAGTGACAGCTTTACTTCTTCTTTTCCAATTTGGATTCCTTTTATTTCTTTTACCTCTCTGATTGCTATAGCTAAAACTTCCAAAACTATGTTGAATAACAGTGGTGAGAGTGGGCAACCTTGTTTTGATCCTGATCTTAGTGGAAATAGTTTCAATTTTTCACCATTGAAAACAATGTCAGCTGTGGGTTTGTCATATAGGGCCTTTATTATGTTGAGTTAAGTTCCCTCTATGCCTACTTTCTGGAGGGTTTTTATCATAAATGTGTGTTGAATTTTGTCAAAAGCTCTTTCTGCATCAATTGAGATCATCATATGGATTTTTCTCCTTCAACTTGTTAATATGTTTTATCATATAGATTGATTTGCATATATTGAGGAATCCTTGCAATCTTGGGATAAACCCCACTTGATCATGGTGTATGATCCTTTTAATGTGCTTCTGGATTCTGGTTGCTAGTATTTTGTTGAGGATTTTTGCATCTATGTTCATCAGTGACACTGGCATGTAGTTTTCTTTTTTTCTGACTACTTTGTCTGGTTTTGGTATCAGGGTGATGGTGGCTTCATAGAATGAGTTTGGGAGGGTTCCTCTCACTGCAATACTTTGGAGGTGTTTGAGAAGGATAGGTGTTAGCTCTTCTCTAAATGTTTGATAGAATTTGTCTGTGAAGCCATCTGGTCATGGGCTTTTGTTTGTTGGAAGATTTTTAATCACAGTTTCAATTTCAGTGCTTGTGATTGGTCTGTTCATATTTTCTATTTCTTCCTGGTTCAGTCTCGGAAGGTTGTGCTTTTCTAAGATTTTTCCCATTTCTTCCAGGTTGTCTATTTTATTGGAATATAGTAATCTCTCATGATCCTTTGTATTTCTGCAGTGACAGTTGTTACTTCTCCTTTTTCATTTCTAATTCTATTGATTTGAGTCTTATCTCTATTTTTCTTGATGAGTCTGGCTAATGGTTTATCAGTTCTGTTATCTTCTCAAACAACCAGGTTTTAGTTTTATTGATCTTTGCTATTGTTTCCTTCATTTCTTTTTCATTTATTTCTGATCTGATTTTTATGATTTCTTTCCTTCTGCTAACTTTGGGGTTTTTTTGTTCTTCATTCTCTAATTGCTTCAGGTGTAAGGTTAGGTTGTTTACTTGAGATGTTTCTTGCTTCTTGAGGTAGAACTGTATTGCTATAAACTTCCCTCTTAAAACTGCTTTTACTTCATCCCATAGGTTTTAGGCCATCATGTTTTCATTGTCATTTGTTTCTAGGTATTTTGTGATTTTCACTTGGATTTCTTCAGTGATCTCTTGGTTATTTAGTAGTGTACTGTTTAGCCTCTGTGTGTTTGTATTTTTTACAGATCTTTTTCCCGTAATTGATATCTAGTCATAGCATTGTGGTCGGAAAAGATAATTGATACAATTTCAATTTTGTTAAATTTACCAAGGCTTAATTTGTGACCCAAGATATGATCTATCCTAGAGAATTTCCATGAGCACTTGAGAAGAAAGTGTATTCTGTTGTTTTTGGATGGAATGTCCTATAAAGATCAATTAAGTCCATCCTGTTTAATGTATCATTTAAAGCTTGTGTTTCCTTATTTATTTTCATTTTGGATGATCTGTCCATTGGTGTAAGTGGAGTGTTAAAATCCCCTACTATGATTGTTTTACTGTCAATTTCCCTTTTTATGGCTGTTAGCATTTGTCTTATGTATAGAGGTGCTCCTACGTTGGGTGCATAAATATTTACAATTGTCATATCTTCTTCTTGGATTGATCCTTTGATCATTATGTAGTGTCCTTCTTTATCTCCTGTAATAGTCTTTATTTTAAAGTCTATATTGTCTGATATGAGAACTACTACTCCAGCTTTCTTTTGCTTTCCACTTGCATTGAATATCTTTTTCAATCCCCTCACTTTCAGTCTGTATATGTCACTAGGTCTGAAGTGGATCTCTTGTAGACAGCATATATATGGGTCTTGTTTTTGTATCCATTCAGCCAGACTATGTCTTTTGGTTAGAGCATTTAATCTATATTCATTTAAGGTAATTATTGATATGTAAGGTCTTATTACTATTTTCTTAATTGTTTCAGTATGTTACTGTAGGTCTTTTCCTTCTATTGCGTTTCCTGCCTAGAGAAGTTGCTTTAGCATTTCTTGTAAAGGTGGTTTGGTGGTGTGAATTCTCTTAGCTTTTGCTTGTCTCTAAAGATTTTAATTTCTCCATCGAATCTGAATGAGATCCTTGCTGGGTAGAGTAATCGTGGTTGTAGGTTTTTCCTTTTCATCATTATAAATATGTCCTGCTACTCCCTTCTGCCTTGCAGAGTTTCTGCAGAAAGATCAGTTGTTAACCTTATGGGGATGCCCTTGTATGTTATTTGTTGCTTTTCCCTTGCTGTTTTTAGTAATTTTTCTTTGTATTTAATTTTTGATAGCTTGATTAATATGTTTAATTATTATTGGCATGTTTCTCCTTGGATTTATCCTGTATGGGACTCTCTGTGCTTCCTGGACTTGATTGACTATTTCCTTTCCCACCTTAGGCAAGTTTTCAACTATAATCACTTCAAATATTTTGTCAGTCCCTATCTTTTTCTCTTCTTCTTCTGGGACCCCTACAATTCGAATGTTGGTGCGTTTAATGTTGTCCTAGAGGTCTCTGAGACTGTCCTTGTTTTCATTCTTTTTTCTTTATTCTGCTCTGTGGTAGTTGTTTCCTCTATTTTATCTTCCATGTCACTTATCTGTTCTTCTAGAGAATTTTCAGTTTCATTTATTGTGTTGTTCTTCATTGTTTGTTTGCTCTTTATGTCTTTTAGTCCCCTGTTAAACGTTTCTTGTATTTTATCCATTCTATTTCCAAGATTTTGGATCATCTTTACTATCATTACTCTGAATTATTTTTCAGGTAGACTGCCTATTTCCTCTTCATTTGTTTGGTCCGGTGGGCATTTAGCTTCCTCCTTCATCTGCTTTGTATTTCTCTGTCTTCTCACTTTGCTCTACTTACTGTGTTTGGAGTCTCCTTTTCGCTGGCTGCAGGTTCACAATTCCCGTTGTTTTTGGTGTCTGCCCCCAGTGGCTAAGGTTGGGTCAGCAGCTTGTGTAGGCTTCCTGGTGGAGGGGACTGGTGCCTGTGTTCTGGTGGATGAGTTTGAATCTTGTCTTTTTGGTGGGTGGGGCCGCATCCAGTGGTGTGTTTTGGGGTATCTGTGAACTTAGTATGATTTTAGGAAGCCTCTCTGCTAATGGCTGGGGTTGTGTTCCTGTCTTGCTTGTTGTTTGGCATGGGGTGTCCAGTACTGGAGCTTGCTGGTTATTGAGTGGAGCTGGGCCTTAGCGTTGAGACAGAGATTGCTGGGAAAGCTCTCACCCATTGACATTACGTGGGGCCAGGATGTCTCCAATGGTCCCATGTCTTGAACTTGGCTCCCCCACCTCAGAGGCTCAGGCCTGACACCCGGCCAAAGCACCAAGACTTTGTCAGTCACACAGCCCAGAAGAAAAGGGAGGAAAAAAAAGAAGAAAGGAAGAAATAAATAAAATAAAATAAAGTTATTTTAAAATATATTATTAAATATAAAAAAATTAAAAAGTAATGAAAGAGAGAAAGAAAGAAAAAGAAAGAAAAAGAAAGAAAGAAAGAAGCGAGCAACCAAACCAGAAAAACAAATCCACCAGGGATAACAATTGCTCAAGCTATAATAAAAAATAAAAATAAAAATAAAAATAAAAAAAAAAAGACAGAACCGCAGGACAAATGGTAAAAGCAAAGCTATACAGACAAAATCACACAAAGTAGTATACACATATACATTCACAAAAAGAGAAAAAGAAAAACTATATATATACTTTAAAAAAAAAGGAAGAGAGCAACCAAATCAATAAACAAATCTACCAGTGATAATAAGCTATAAATACTAAACCAAGATAAACATAAAACCAGAAGCAAATTAGATGCAGAATGCAAACCCGTAGTTTACAGTTGCTCCCAAAGTCCACCACCTCAATTTTTGTATGATTCGTTGTCTATTCAGGTATTCCAGAGATGCAGCGTACATCAAGTTAATTGTCGGGATTTAATCTGCTGCTCCTAGGCTGCTGGAAGAAATTTCCCTTTCTCTTTGTTCGCACAGCTCCTGGGGTTCAGCTTTGGATTTGGCCTTGCCTCTGCATGTAGGTCGCCTGAGGGCATCTGTTCTTTGCTCAGACAGGACAGAGTTAAAGTAGAAGCTGATCAGGGGGCTCTGGCTCACTCAGGCCAGGGGAAGGGAGGGGTAGGGAATGTGGGGCGAGCCAGCGGTAGCAGAGGCCAGAGTGATGTTGTAACAGTCTGAGGCGGGCCGTGTGTTCTCCCCGGGAAGGTGTCCCTGGATCATGGGACCCTGAGAGTGGCGGGCTGCACAGGCTCCAGGGTGGGAAGGTGTGGATAGTGACCTGTGTTTGCACACAGGATTCTTGGTGGCTGCAGCAGCAGCCTTAGCGTTTCATGCCTGTCACTGGTGCCCACACTGATAGCCACTTGCGCCCGTCTCTGGAGTTCGTTTAGGTAGTGCTCTGAATCACTTCTCGCGCACCCCGAAACAATGGCCTCTTATGCAGGTCCAAACTTTTCCCCAGACTCCCTCCTGGCTAGCTGTGGTGCACTGGCCCCCTTGAGGCCCTGTTCACAGAGCCAACCCTAGTTCTCTCCCTGGGATCTGACCTCTGAAGCCTGAACCTCAGCTCCCAGCCCCCACCCGTCCCACGCTGGTAGGTGAGCAGACAAGCCTCTTGGGCTGGTGAGTGTGGGTCAGCACTGATCCTCTGTGTAGGAATCTCTCTGCTTTGCCCTCTGCACCCCTGTTGCTGCGCTCTCCTCCATGGCTCCGAAGCTTCCCTTCTGCCCACCCCCCATCTCCACCAGTGAAGGGGCTTCCTAGTGTGTGGAAACTTTTCCTCCTTCACAGCTCCCTCCCCAAGGTGCAGGCCCCACCCCTCCTCTTTTGTCTCTGTTTTTTCTTTTTTCTTTTGCCTTACCCAGGTACGTGGGGAGTTTCTTGCCTTTTGGGAAGTCTGAGGTCTTCTGCCAGCGCTCAGTAGGTGTTCTGTAGGAGTTGTTCCACATGTAGATGTATTTCTGATGTATTTGTGGGGAGGAAGGTGATCTCCATGTCTTACTCCTCTGCCATCTTGAAGGTCCCCCCTATCCAGTTTTTCTCTTGATTTTGGCTCATATTCTTCTGTTTCTTCACTTGCCTAGCAAATTTTTATTGTGTAATATATATTGTGAAAGACACATTTTAATTTTTGAATTCTATTACTATCTTTGAAAGAGGTTGATTTATGTTCTAGAGTATATTTAACTTTGCTAGATTAAAACTCTTATCTTTCTTACCTTGGACAGTATCTGAAATCTCTGAAAAGTCCTTTTAATCTTTCAGCTGTTGCTTTCTACAAGATCTTCTAGAGCATAGCATACTACTTATAGTCCAGAGGTCAATCAAGGATTTAGCAGAATTTACAAACAAACTTCTTAGATTCCAGCCATCCTGCCTTACACAAACTGACAAATATTTTTGGCTGACAAACCATGTAAATGCAAATATACCTTCTGGTTTCTGCCTACTTTTCATCCAGTCTTTTTAATACTTGCTTTTATTTATATTTGACATCTGCTGGCAGATTAATAAATACAATTTTTACATCATTATCGGTAAAGCTAACATCTTTTATAACTTTTTAATATTTCTCAAATAACTATTTTTTGAAATTGTTATTAAATCAGATGTTAACTTTAAAAAATAAGAGCAAAGGATAAAGTTTTTTGAATGTCCCATTATTCAGATTTTTCTAGTCAAATGTGTTACACTATATATACTTAAGCATCTAAACACTTGTTTGTTTGTTTGTTTGTTTACCCAGACAACTGATTATCTGATCATAAGCTAACTTATGCAGGAGTCACCAAGAAAAAACTTAAGCATTTACCCTCAAGCTCTCTGTAGTGTTTAATATCTACTCAAATGTTTTTATAATTTCTTTATGACAAGCATTTCAGATATTTCCAGTTGAAAAAAATAAACCTGTTTCTCCAGATTAAGAACACTATATTTTATTCTAGTTACACTGCACAATGCTTTTGACTGTCAATGTAAAGGCAATGGCGTATCAATAAAATGAGAACATAATTACTTGTACTTTTCTTAGGATCTGGAAGAAGGTATCATTTAAACCTTATAACAGATGTATTACGTTTAACAAGTTCTATTGAGAGTATTAGCCATAAAGCTGTTAAGCAATCAACCAAAATACATAAGGGCCATATTTCCTGAGGGTTTAAGTTTAAAATTAGGTAAGAATAGTAAAGAAGTATAACGCAATTAAGTAAAGAAAGAATCCTCAGACCGTTATGTATTCAATAGTAAATATATATGACCACAAAACTATTTGTAATTATGTGTGTCTAGTTAAACATCTAAACAGAAATATTTACATAGTACTTCCATGTCACATGCGTATATTTTAACTTTTATGCAACTCAAAAAATTCTATCATTTAGAAGAGCACAAACTTTATACACACATGAAGGATGTATCTCCACATTCTCCTTGCAGTGTTCAAACCCAAAAGTAAACATATACCATACAAATCAAAAGTATTATCTCTACCCACAGTACTCTCATATTTCTCACATAATTTTTCCTCAGAGCACTTATTTCAAGCTTTTATGATATTTTTATTTGCATGTCTGCTTCTTTAATTTCCGTCTATTCTCCTAGACAATGAGCTCCTAGAGTTCAGTGATGGGATCTATTTTATTCAATACTGCATACCCACTGCCTGGCTCAGTGTTTGGCAAATGATAGGCATCTGACAAATACATATTACATGATCGAGTTAATGAATACCTGGCTGAGATGCATATCTACCTTTTTCTTGCACATCCTTCCTCCAAAAAAAACTTACTACATAACTTTGATCATAGAAAGTATATGTAAGTTCAATGACTGTCACTAAACTTGAAAATTTCACAGTATGGAATTTTCCTTAAGATACTTAACCAGATTTTCCCCTGTAATATCTGGCCATTGTTGCAAAAAAATTACTAATTAACACATCTCTTTACAATATTCATGAAAGCTAACAATTTCAAAATCAGACCAAAAAAAATCATGTTTCTAATAATTATAATCATTGATGTAATAAGAATTATTAGACAAATTCATCCCTAACTATGAAAACCTTGGGCTTTAAACCTAATAGTCACATTGCCAAGGAGTAAAGAATTGACCACAAAGTCCCAACCCTACTGATGAACTAAGGAGAAAGTCAGTCATATATATTTTAGGTAGAAATCTATAAGCGTTTACAACTTTAATAATTTTGGCAATGATATGATTTTGTTGTCCTTTTAAATCACATCTAATTAGTAAATTATCCACAAAATACTACTTGATTCTTATTTATTTGTTATGTTTTAAAATTTGGTGTTTCACTGAGAAAACTGTGAGTACTTCAAATACTAAGTTACTTAAGTAATTTTTTTAAAAAATTAACTAAAATTATACAACCACTTTGGAAAACTGTCAGGTTTTTTTAAAGCTGAATATGCAACTACCCTATGATGCAGCAATTTACATTCCTAATTAATTATCCAAAAGAAATGAAAATATATGTCCATAGAAAGCCCTGTTTAAAAATGTTTATACAGCTTCATTCCTAATAGCCAAAAACCAGAAATAACCTATGATATTTATCAAGAGGTGAATGAATAAATAAACTTGTTTTGCTTTTATAAATATTATTAGGAAGTAAAATGAAACAATCTACTGAAACAGCAACATCACAGATGGATCTCAAAAAAGTTATGCTGAGTGAAAGTAGTCAAACAGTACACACTGTGTGATTTCATTTATTTGAAATTCTAGAACAAGCCAAAATAACTTGTGATAGATATTTGCTTCTGTGGGGAAGATTGACTGAAAAGGGACACAAGGAAACTTAATGAAGTGATGGAAATGTTCATATTTTGATATGCATTCATCAAATCTGATTGATGAGTATACATAATATCTGAATATTGTACTGTATATAAATTATACTGAAATTACAAAACATTATCCAGATAACTGTATAACAGAACACCATTATTTTGTGATCAGATTTTTTAATCATGACATCCCATTCTAAAATATGCTTAAAAATAATACTCATATTTTTTTCTACATTATATGTAGAAAAGAAAACGCACTCATTACTGCTCACTCTGCCATAAAGAAAATGAACAATATAATCATCATTTTTAAGAAAGGACAGCTGAAGCAATGTTGAAATACTCATTATAAGACAGGCTTAAAAATATACTGTATATGAAAAATATTGTATAAAAATTTCAGGTAACATTATGGATGTAATAAAAATTTTATCAAATTCATATAAAATTATTCAAAAATTCCCTTCTCTTGGATTTTCTTTTAAAAAGCTTTTTAGGGCTTCCATGGTGGCACAGTGGTTGAGAGTTCGCCTGCCGATGCAGGGGACACGGGTTCGTGCCCCGGTCTGGGAAGATCCCACATGCCGCGGAGCGGCTGGGCCCGTGAGCCATGGCCGCTGAGCCTGCGCATCCGGAGCCTGTGCTCCACAACGGGAGAGGCTGCAACAGTGAGAGGCCCACGTACCGCAAAAAATAAAAAATAAAAAGCTTTTTAGAAGGTATCTAGTGCAACTCAGAAAACTATCAATTGACCCAACTTAATTTGAAGATGAATAGAAATTATGTAAAAGAAACTGCCTAAGCAAACATGGAAAACTATTCAAGATTTAAAATTCATGGGTGACTATACATACTTAAAGTAGGACACTATATTTCAAAAAGAAATTAACTGTCATACATTCTAAGCTTAGTGGTACACAAGAACTGATGGTGTGCATTTTCCTCAACCCTATGTTCAATAATGTCACATTGGTAGACTGAAATTAGCCATGGGGGGAATATTTATGCCATGGAAATAAGCAAATGTTATAAAATTGCTTTCCAGACTATAGCACAGAAGAATGAAAATGAAGCAAGCAAGAAGTCTCACAAAATTGAAGAAACAGAAATTAGTGTTTGAGGAAACTGGGGAAGTTAAATTTTCAGGGAAGAGTACTACAGTTGATGGAGCTACATAGAGAAAAAGCTCTTTGCTCAATTATAAGTGGTGCATGTAGAGGGTGAAACTCCACGAGGCTGAGCAAAGAACAAGGAAGGGGAGTTGTAAGCTGAACAATTCCCAAAGCTCAAACTAGCCAGAATGTAGAGACACCCTTGAACACCTAAGGCATTCATTTGAGAACGCAAAAGTGTAATACCATAGCAATAGAGGTTAACCAGCCTAGGGTAAACTATATTTTAAACCTGTCTAACACAGCTTATCATAATTTAACTGGCTGCCAAAACAAATGTCAACAAGCTTTAAAACAATAAAACTCATATTTAGCAGTGTAACACTCGTAATCACCTAATCAAAATCATTAGATACGCAAAGAAGCAGGAGAGTGACACCCATCAGGAGAAAAATAATAGAAACAGATCCTGAAATGACAGAGGTGATGGCATTGGTAGACAAAGACTTTAAAACAACCACTGTAAACATACGGTTACATAGATACAAGGGTACACATATTTACAAGGGTACGCATATTTGTCAAAATTCATTGAACTGCACACTTAGAATGGATGCTTTTTTATATGTACATTATTCATCAAATAAGTTGATTTTTTTAAATGTGATGTTGAATATTTTTAATTTCTACACTAACAACATAATTAATTTTACATATTTAATGAGATCTGCTTGGATCAATACTTGTTCCTTATTAAAAGAAGTATTTCTTATAGAAAATGATATACAAATGAAATTACTCTTCACAAGTATAATATACATGTGATAGGCTCCCTTCTGCAATTTTTTTGTTAGCAAATCTTATAATCTTTCCATTTTTAAATGTAGTTCATAACATTCATGAAAACTATAATATGATCTATCAATGGTGGCATATTTTTTGATGGCTGAAATTGTGAAAAATTCATCATTAGGCAAAAGAGATTTGATATAATCCCATACATAATTGAGAAGATGTAGCATGCATTAGTTGACTTGTTTTTTGTATGGCCAAGATGTTGAAAACATTTCAGTACAGATTTAATTCTAGTATAATTTAAAGAGAATCCTGTATTAAGACTAATATAGTTATATTTTAGAATATGTTCTTATTTTTAAAAAGGAATAATTATAATGATGTTTAAATCCACAAGCACTTTCAGCAATCATGCCTGATGTCATGTTTCATGGTGACACAGAAAAATAAAAATAATAGTTCCTACCTACATGAGTTTACAATCTAATTGGGGAGACAAGACATATCCCAGAACAGACATATCCCAGAGATACAGACATATGACAGTGCTAATAAAATCACAAAACAAGTTATAGTTTCCTTCTCTGAATTGCTAAAGCATGATTTTCTTCATGGTTCACTTGGAAATTAATCATTCATTGCCTTGTTAAATATATGTCTTATCCACTTATCACCCTTTGTTTTGAACTGTTACCACATCAGTTATTACAATTGAACTTTTCATATATGTATGAAACTTTAGCTCAGAGATGACATTTTACAGCAAGCAATATGATACGGTGGAAAATTCTATGTAACTGATTTAGAAAAACTGAGTTCTAATCGTTGCTATTCCACTATCAAAACCTCCTTGCACCTTCAAAAATTACATCTTATAATAATTCATAAGATCTGGATTGGTGATTTTTCCATGGTATGTATTCAATCAATATGTATATGATTAAGTTATTAATTTGTTGTGTCAATAAATAGAAATTAGTAGTGATAGAGGACAAAAAAAACAGAGATTAGTGTTGTAAACACTATGTTAAATGAATCTCTTTGTTTTACAAAAGAGGAAACAGTAGCTCTTAAATGACATTAACACTTAAAATGCAGTAATAGATAGATTCTACCTACCTCATAATTCCAATATTATATAAATTCATACCTGAAAATGGCTATAAACATTTCTAACAAATAGAAATAATACTGAAAAACATAGCAAGGATAATTTTTATTTTATGTTTCACATTGTTTAGTAGAGTTAATGTAATCTTCTAAGAAAAATACTCAAAGGATGCAAAACTCTTGCAAGTATCTACTCATTAAACATAATGATAATAAAAATGATCACAAGTTTCATTTCTTGGGAAAATATTGGATACCAGGCACTATGTAAGTTTTTATTTTTATTTAATATTTACAGCAACACTATTAGCCTAATCTTGTAAGTGACAAAATAGATATTCAAAAAAACTAAACAACTGTCATATGCTCATATAGGTTTGTTTATTTTTAAAGCAGAAGTATAATTTTAAACTAGGCCTGTGTCATTTAACTGTACCAGATTGCCTCTCGAGATTATTGTCAAATTTGAGTAACTCATTTAGTATTATTGAATCATATATTTAAAGTTCTAAAGATAAATATAGGTAAGGTAATACTTGGAATGTATCAGAAATAAAACATGTAGTAAAATTTGCAATTCAATTAAGCATAAATAAGAGCTATTAGAGAAAATGCTCTAATCAAATGTTCAGTATCCAATGTCTTAGTATAATTGAAAAATTAATATAGTATACTCTATAAGTAATAAGTATATATCTATTTTTAATTGATAGCAATAAATTTAAAAATTAAACATGTCATGAAGAGAAATCCCATACTGATTTTAAAGTTAATAAACTATTCATTAAACTTACTTAACTGTTTGCTTAAAATATACATAACCTAGATCTTTTATGGTTTATATTTTTAATTTTATCAAAAGCAAAATATAATAAAAATCTTAATAACATATAAATTGTCATAGCTCATGTCAAACCAGAAGAGTATCAAATTATTTGTGTCATAACCTGTCTTCGAGAACATATATTTCTGCTACACGAATCTTACATTCTGCTATGAGAGCCAAAGGAATTATTGTTGTGTACTTATATGACATGCTCAGTTCTCAAAGCACTGGAAAATCAGATGGTTACTAGAAGTGGCCATAGCAGTGTAAGCATCTTTGTATGTACCTGTCAGAGTGGATTTAGGGGTGAGGAAAATCTATCCTCTATAAAACATGCCCTTTGGTTGTTTTGTTTTGTTTAAAATTAATTGCAGAGTAGAAATATTTAAATACTACAAGAGATTCCCAAAATATCAGCAGATTTGAAAATAAACCAAACAGAATATTCAGAAATAAAATAAAATATTAGAAAATAAAACAAGAGGGAAATGTTAACAACAAATTAGACAGAACCAAAGAAATGATCAGTGAAGAGGAAGACAGAGTTAAAGAAATTACACAGTTGGAACACAAAGAGCAAACAAGATGAAAAAGATGAGGAAAATTTTTAAAGTTATAGAAGATAGAATGAGAAGATGTAAGATAATATTAAAGAGGAGAGCCAGAGGAGAGTGTAAGGAAAAGTTTAAAGAGTTTGTATTTGAAGTGATAATGACTAAAAATGCTCAAATGGTAAAAGCAACTAAAAGAACACACACCCAAGCACATTATGCTGAAACTGCAGATGAAAAGGCAAAAGAGGAGGTGAAGCAGGTCAAATCTTCTAAAATTGAACACCAGCCATTCTGGTAGCAGACTCCTCTACAACAGTAATGAAAGCCAGAACACTATTTTAAAAATATCTTCAAAGTGCTGAAAGGAAATAATCACCGAAATATAATTGTGTTTGAATAAGCTGTGTTTCTGGAATGAATAAAAAATAAATCTACACAAATATTATCTGTATATGACAATAATAATGTCAAAATTGCAGGCATTTAAAAAATTTAATTAAAAAAATTAAAACAAGTAAATCAGAAAAAAAATGAAAACAAGTAAATCAGAAAGACAATCATATCAAAGTGTTCTAAGATCCCAATCCTAAATTACCATTCAACTTTACACTTTAAGTATACATGGTAAACATCAAGAATAACTACAAAAACAATAGTTCTAAACCAGAGAAATGAGAAGATGGGATATAACACACACACACACACACACACACACATACACACACGCACACACAACCCAAATGCCCCAATCCAACATGAAGCAATAAGGAAACAAAAATGGTTCATTGAAAAAGTAGGACATAGACAAAAAAGACACAGTAAGTTAAATAACAATAATCAAAATAAATATAAATGTAATAATTCATCAGTTATACAAAAGAAAATGTCTGAGTGGATATTTTTACGACTCCATCTACACTAAAATCTGAAACACTGACAACACCAAACGCTGGCAAGGATGTGAAGAAGTAACAGGAGTTTTCACTCATTGCTAATGGAAATTCAAAATGGCACAGTCATCTCAGAAGACACTTTGGCAGTTTTTTACAAAATTCAACAAACTGTTAAAAAATGATCTAGCACTCAAACTCTTTGGTATTCAACTGATGGTTTGGAAACTCAAGTTCACACAAAAACCTATTCACAAATAATTACAGCAACTTTAATCATAATTATCAAGACTTGGAATCAAGTAAGAAGTCCCTCAAGAGGTGAGTGAATAAAAACACTGCTTTTGGAGCGGTGGAAAGATGGTGGAGGAGTAAGACGCGGAGATCACCTTCCTCCCCACAAATACACCAGAAATACATCTACATGTGGAACAACTCCTACAGAACACCTACTGAATCCTGGCAGAAGACCTCAGACCTCCCAAAATGCAAGAAACTCCCCCACGTACCTGGGTAGAGCAAAAGAAAAAAAAAATTAATAAAAAACAGAGACAAAAGAATAGGGACGGCACCTGCACCAGTGGGAGGGAGCTGTGAAGGAGGAAAGGTCTCCACACACTAGGAAGCCCCTTCGCGGGCAGAGATTGCGGGAGCCGGAGTGCGGAGCTTCGGAGCCGCAGAGGAGAGCACAGCAACACGGGGGCGGAGGGCAAAGCGGAGAGATTCCCGCATAGAGGATCGGTGCCGACCGGCACTCACCAGCCCGAGAGGGTTGTGTGCTCACCCGCCGGGACGGGCGGGGCTGCGAGCCAGGCTCGGGTTTCGGTCGGAGCTCAGGGAGAGGACTGGGATTGGCGGCTTGAACATAGCCCGAAGGGGTTAGTGCGCCTCGGCTAGCCGGGAGGGAGTCCGGGGAAAAGTATGCACCTGCTGAGGAGGCAAGAGACTTTCTTCCCTCTTTGTTTCCTGGGGCGCGAGGAGAGGGGTTTTAAGAGCGCTGCCTAAAGGAACTCCAGAAACGGGCGCGAGCCGCGGCTAAAAGC
>NW_006783886.1:44330-45596 GCF_000442215.2 Lipotes vexillifer
GAGCACAGGTCACTGCCCCCACCCCTCTTCCGGGGAGCCTGTGCAGCCCGCCACTGCCAGGTTCCCGGGATCCAGGGACAATTTCTCAGGGAGAACACACGGCGGGCCTCAGGCTGGGGCAACGTCACGCCGACTTCTGCCGCCGCAGGACCGCTCCGCACTCCGTGCCCCTCCCTGCCCCTGGCCTGAGAGCGCCAGAGCCCCCGAGTCAGCGGCTCCTTTAACCCCGTCCTGTCTGAGCAAAAAACAGACGCCTTCCAGCGACCTACACGCAGAGGCAGGGCCAAGTCGAAAGCTGAGCCCCTGTGAGCTGTGAGAACAAAGAAGAAAAAGGGAAATCTCTCCCAGCAGCCTCAGAAACAGCGGATTAAAGCTACACAATCAATTTGATGTACCCTGCCTCTGTGGAATACATGAATAGACAGCGAATCATCCCAAATTGAGGAGGCGGACTTCTAGAGCAAGATCTATGATTTTTTCCCCTTTTCCTCTTTTTGTGAATGTGTATGTGTATGCTTCTGTGTGAGATCTTGTCTGTATAGGTTTGCTTCCACCATTTGTCCCAGCGTTCTATCCGACCATTGTTTTTTTTTTTTTAATTTTTTTCTTAATAATTAATTTTAATTTAAAGAACTCTATTATACTTTACCTTCTTTCTATCTTTCCTTCCTTCCTTCCCTTTTTGAGACAACGAATCGTCCCAAATTGAGGAGGTGGACTTGGAGAGCAAGTTTTATGATTTTTTCCACTTTACCTCTTTTTGTGAGGGTATATGTGTATGCTTCTATGTAAGATTTTGTCTCTATAACTTTGCTTCCACCATTTGTCCTAAGGTTCTATCCTTCCCTTTTTTTTTTCCTCTAAATAATTATTTTTTAATTCAAAAATAACTATTATACTTTATTTTATTTTACTGTGTCTTCTTCTTTCTGTATTTTTTCCTTCCTTCCCTCATTCCTTCCTTCCTTCCCTCCTCCCTCCCTCCCTCCTTTCTTTCCTTCTTGCCTTCTTCCTTTCTTTTCTTCTTTCTTTCTTTCTTCCTTCCCTCCTCCCTTCCTTCCCTCCTTTCTTTCTTTCTTTCCTATTTCCTCCTACTTCTACTAATTCTCTCTACTTTCTCTCCCTTTTATTCTGAGCCGAGTGGATGAAAGGCTCTTGCTGCTCCAGCCAGGAGTCAGTACTCTGCCTCTGAGGTGGGAGAGCCAACTTCAGAACACTCGTCAAGAAGAGACCTCCCAGCCCCACATAATATCAAACGGCGAAAAT
>NW_006783886.1:51121-69142 GCF_000442215.2 Lipotes vexillifer
CCCCCCCCCCCAGTGTATCCCCACCAAAAAAAAAAAAAAAGTATATGTTCTTACCAGTGTAATCTACCTGATTCTGAGAACTCTTTTGGTTCAGTTTGCTGAAGTGTATGTAACCAACGACTATGCCCTTGGAGCTCATACCGTTCCCTCCCATAAGGCTACTTCTCTATCCCAATATTGGCCAATCAAAATCCCACCACCCATTGGTTGACTACACTGAATATATCCTTCGAATGGGCCATCTGGAGGGGTGGGATAGGGAGGGTGGGAGGGAGGGAGACAAAGAGGGAAGAGATATGGGAACATATGTATATGTATAACTGATTCACTCTGTTATAAAGCAGAAACTAACACACCATTGTAAAGCAATTATACCCCAATAAAGTTGTTAAAAATTTTAAAAATTAAAAAAACCCTGCTTTTTTTTAAGCACCTATAAAATGGAATACTATTTAGCAATAAATAGAGATGAGCTATCAAACCACAGAAAAACATGGAGGAAACTTAAATGCATAATTCTAAATGAAAAAAGCCAATCTGAAAAGGTAACATACTATATGTGTCTAACTATATGACATTTTGTAAAAGGCAAAACTATGGAGACAGTTAAAAAAGATCAGTGGTTGCCAATGGTTCAGGAAAAGGGAAGGAGAGATAAAAAGGTAGAGCACAGTAGATATTTTAGGTCAGTGAAACTATTCTATATGATACTATAGTGGTGAATACATGTCATTATACATTTATCAAAACCCATAGAATGAACAACATAGAGTGAACCCTTATTTAAACTATAGACTTTAGTTAGTAATAACATATCTATTAATATTGGCTCTTCAATTGGAACAAATGCACCACAGTAATGTGAGATTAGTGGGGGAAATTGGAGATGGAGGAAATAAGTAGATATATGGAACCTCTCTGTACTTTCCATTTAATTTTTTGGTAAACCTACAACTGTTAAGCAAAAGTCTATTAATTTTTTTTAAATAGAGAAAAAGAAATAAAGATATCATTATTATACCATAAAACACAGCTATAGGGACACAAGACAAATGTAAAACCTACAGATTTTGAAACTCTGGGTGGAAACAGATGGAAAAGAAATGCAAAGCAAACATGAACCAAAGGAAATATGGAATGGCCAAGTACATTTCAGATAAAATAAAACTACACTATTACTAGAGTTAGGATGG
The DNA here is from genome assembly GCF_000442215.2 of Lipotes vexillifer. NCBI lineage: Eukaryota > Metazoa > Chordata > Mammalia > Artiodactyla > Lipotidae > Lipotes > Lipotes vexillifer. The sequence goes on from NW_006783886.1 coordinate 52,315, forward strand.
CAATTTCATTATAATAAAATATTCAGTTCACTAGAAATATGTAACATATATAATTCTAAATTATATGTGCATAATTTAAAAGCCCCCAAATATATAAAACAGAAGTTGAAAAAAATAAAAGGAGAAATGCACAAATCAATAGTATTGAGAGAGACTGACACACCTCTTTCAGGTACTGAGATAGGTTAATTAGACAAAATGAATAGTTATAGAAATTTATAACAATAAAATTAGCAAATTTAATTTAATGACTTTCATTAGAATCTGCAGTCACCAAAGAAGAGTACATTCTTCTCAAGCACACACAGAATATTAACAAATATTTACCATATTCTAGGAAAAAATATGTTTCAAGAAATTTAAAACATAGATCACCTTCACTGATCAGAATGCAATTAAATTACAAGTTTGTAAAAACAAAAAAACAAACAAAAATGTACATTTTAAAAACACAGAGTTGAATAACTCTTTGGTCAGAAAATAAATAAATCATAATGAAAATTTTAAATTACTTAGAACTGAGTAAAAATAAAAACAATACTATAAATAATAACTTGTAGAATATAGTAAACTTAGTATCTAAAAGGACATTTATAACCTTAAATGCTTATATTAGTCTTAAGTAAGTTTTAGTTAGGTGCTGTTGCATAAACTAATCCAAATAAAGCTTCCTAATCTTCACAAGAAACCTTCCCAAATTATTTGGGAATTTAATTTATATTAAATTTTATAAAATAATATTAGTGTGTCTTAATTTTTATCTATCATCAAATTTCTAAGAGTACATGCTAAACTTCGTTACTGATTTTTCTTTTAAAATATTTGTGATATTGCCAAAAAGTATATTTCATATACTTATAAATAACTGGTAAAGAGATAATAGGCCTTCTAAACATATGCTTAATAGTACCAGAAAAAAAATGTTGTAACTTAAGCATTTATAAACAAGAAATTAATGTTTAAATAGATAAAATAAAAAGACTCAATATACAGATGCCTTTTCATGTGGAAAATTCAGTGGAAAACCAAGTAAATTAACAGAATCATTTCAGCCAAAATAACATATTAGCTTTAAATGTCTAGTTAAATCTGCTTTGAAAACTGCTACGTCATCATAAAAATTAAATTGTTGTTATATCTTAAAGTATTTATTACTGAGTTATCCAGAACTGTGACTTTTGTTTGTGTGTGAAATTTGGCTAGGTCTGAAAATAGAGTACTTTTAGACACTTTAGAATTCCCAGCTAGATTCAGAAGAGTCAAATGGTGAATGTTTGTAGTGAATACTCTGAAACAATTTCTATATCACTACTGACATATTTATTATTTTCAAATATATCAACTTTTACAGTAGGTCTACTTCTATCCTTGATACTTGGTCACCAGATGCCAAACAAAGTGGCATATTCCTAAGATCATTGCTTCTCCTGGCGTAGCTACAATAGGCATTATTTACATAGACTACAATTAAAATAGAACCCCTGGTGGGGGGGCAATATTGTGGCCCAACTAGTAAACAACTGTGCAAAAGCATTGCAAATATATTATTGATTCAAAATTATAAATAAATTTGAAGCACACAGATCTTAAACAAGATTTAAAATTATAGTTCCACCGAAGTCTAGATATCTTACACCCTACTCTGTCATTTCTATTGCTCCACTGGAAAACAGTTTTTATATTTCACATATTATTGTTCTCAATGCCTTTTGTTTTAAATTAACATTTCAAAATCTCTTAGAATCTACTATTTCAAGTGAAACAAAAATAGCATCATTTCAATATTACAACTCTAGGGCTACTGGTATTTTAAATTACAAACTAATTGACATTTTCTTTCACAATCTCAAAGCATCAAATTTATACGAATAGATTTAATCATAAAACTTCAAGTACTGGTACTTAAAAATGTCTCCTTCATACAATGCCTAAGAGTTGAATTAAGTAGAGAACTATAAATGTAATTTGTTAAATATGGTACTGAAATTACAATTCCAAAAGATAGAGTCTAGCTGTCAACATACAATATTTTCAGTATGGAATCATTTTTCAATATTCAATTAAATGCATCTTTTAAAATAATTTAGTAGGTACCTTTTAATACCAAAAGTTTAGTTACAGTGCTTATTTTCCATGTAGCTCTAGAAAAATATTTTCAAAATAGAATTATTAAAGAAGAATTTTCCAAAACTACCAAAGAACTTTTGAACAAAATATACTTCCCAAAATACACTTGAAGAGCTATATTTACGTCCAACTAACTAAAAAGAAAAATGTCAGTACAGGATATATAAAGTATTGTAAAAAATAATATAGTAGCACTATAATTCTCTTTCATTTACAAGAATGATTGAACAACACATTTTCCACCAGAATGGCCATGATCTTCACTGAAAATGGCAAATTGCTTTATTTTATTCTGTCAAAGGGTTTTCTTTGAAATGGTGCTGTTTGGGAGCTTCTATCTCAATGACAGCTTGAGCAGGGACAAATATTTCTTTGTTCTAGACCAGAATGGTACATGAAAGCAGACCAGGAGACCAAAAAAAAAAAAAAAAATTACGATTTACCAAGTAGCCTCCAGTACCCTGAGACAGAGACAGAGAGACACAGCAAGAGCAGGGGAAGAAACTGCTAGAGTAAGGCAGAAACTAACGTTCTAAAGAGGAGGGATAAAATCCCCTACAGCAAAAGTCAGGTCCCAGGTGAACTGAAAACACCAAAGGTAATTACAAAACCATCAATCAAAACATTAAAAGGAAGAAAGTTTTTGATAGCTATGTTTTAAAGGTTTGTCGCATGAGAGAATGAGTCAATTGATCCAAGTTTGTATAACTATTATCTGTCTAACATTTATTGAGCCACTCCTATTTACTGAGCCACACTTTCCTACTGCAAAATGTCAGTATCTGCCCTCAAAGGACATCCTGTTGAGTAGCTAGAAGAACCATTTGTTTAGGCTCTTTGATGTGTTAGCTGTACAGACATTTATAAATTAACTATTCTCTCTGACTTATTGTGCCCCCCTCAGTTAAATGGGGATTGACTACTTGCCTTGTCACAGTTCATATCTATTTCATTAAGGCCATGCAGTCTATAACTTAACCTCTTCCTTTGGATTTTTATCATACAAGACACAACTTTATGTTTGGATGTGGAAATTATAAGAGTAGGAAAAATTCAAACAGAAATAACCTAAGTGTAATAGAAACCTCTGAGCCTCATCTATAATAAATCACATTGGGGGCTAAAGGAAGAAGTAATTTAAAAGAATCCCATTGATCTACATAGATTAAGAAACAAATCAATATAAAACTCAGATTCTAATAACTAGAGAATTAGAGATTATTTCTAATATTATCTAGTATATCTTGCCATTTAAGAGAGAAGAAAACTGAGATTTGGAATGGTAAAAGTGATTTTCTCAGAGACATAATGTGTTAGTGGTAGAGATGGAACTCGGATTCAGGAGGGTACCCACCATTCCCAGAACTGATACAAGGCTCGCTATGCCTAAACAGTTTATATAAATAATATAGATTATGCTGAATTCCTGCTTTTCTTCTGGGAGTCTGTCATTTTGGTACATGCTGGACAGAAGGTGCCTATATGACCATCCCCACCGAAAACGCTGGTTGCTGAGCTTCTAAGAAGTTTCACTGGTTGGCAACATTTTACATTTGTCACACTCATCTCTGGAGGAGTCACTGCTTCCTGTGTGACTACGCTGGCAGAGAACCCTGGAAGCTTGTACCTGATTTCTCTCAGACATTGCCCCATGTGCCTTTTCCTTAGGCTGTAATAAATCATAGCCCTTCTCCTGACTACATCCTGAGTCTTCTGAGTCCACCTAGCGAATCATCAAACTTAGCAGTGATACTGAGGTCCTCCTGACAAAGAGATATTTTTAAAAGAAATACAAAAATGCTTTACTTTTTTATGCACTAGCTCCCCCACCAACCAGTGGTACAGACTCCTTCAGACTCCTACCCCATGATGTTAGAAACCAGCTAGTGAATGGATGCAAATATTTCTGCATAAGTACATATGACAAATGAGAAAAAAATCTATGACATATTTACTAAAAACCTAATGAAGAGGTACCTCTTAAAGGATTCTACTACAGTGAAGACTTTTTTAAAAATCAAGAAAGTGATCCTCAGAGTTTAAAAAGATACTTACGTTTTAACACAGAAATCTTTCTTATAATGTTAATCAAACACAAAAATAACATTAATAGAACCTTGAGATATTAAAAAAACTTCATGAGATATTACATGAGATGAAACCCCTGAAAGAAACAGTTAAATTTCCCATATTCACAATGGGAATATTTACAGAAGTCTAAAAATAAGTTTGCATTTTTTAAAAGTCAATACACAACGTTTATGTTGCTTGTAGGTCTATGATTCCATGTAGGTCAATGATTAAGAAAATTGAGTCTCTATCGGAATAAAAAGGCCAAAACAAAATGTAATTTGTAACATGTTTTGAACATCATTATTAATATCTTAACAAATATAAAAATATATGGCTTCAAAGGTTGTTTTTATAATGTAATTAGAGATTGTTATAGAATCAAAATATATTTCTGTAAAAATGCACTATAAATTTTATAATCCATAAAAATTATTCAATTTATGGATCTTCACTTTTTGAAAACACTCCAAAAAAGTGAGCTTCACAAATATCACACTCTCTTAACGTCTCTCTTTTATTTCTTTTTCTTTCTTTTTTTTTTTGGCCGCACCACGCAGCATGCAGGATCTTAGTTCCCCGACCAGGGACTGAACCCATGTTCCTGCAGTGGAACCATGGAGTCTTAACTACTGGACCACCAGGGAAGTCCCTCTCTTTTATTTCTTGAGAAAAAAATTATACAATTCTATAGTGATTTCTTATAAATTAAGAAAGACAGCTTTCAGATATGAAAGGCAGATCAATATTTTCTAAAATTGCTGCTGCTGCTTTTTTTTTAACCAAGGGAATGCATTCTTTTTTACTTAAGAGACAAGACATTTTTTATAATGAAAAGGAGCAAGCAAAAAAAAAGAATGTTATCTATTATTCTAATGATATTAAATATTCAAATAGGAAATGTTAATACTAAACTGTAAGTAAGAAGAACACAATTGTGATACATACTTGCCAACAATGTTAGAAAATTCAGCATCAGTCTCCTAAAATATTCAGAATCTTTTTTCGTAAAAGGATAAAACATAACAGCAGTGAGAAAACTCACGCAGGTGGTGAATCATTCCACTTTGTTCTGTGGGACCTTTAACCTCAATTGCAAAAGAGATTCCTTTTCCTGATGTCTGAACTGAAATTGCAATTCCACACAGAATGCAAGCACCTATCACCTTAAGTTTGTATTATATTAAGAGGAAAACTTATTTAACTACAATTGCCTGATGACAGAGAAGTTAAACTATCCAAAATGAAAGTGTGATATAAAAAAGACAGAGAAAAAAGTTATGTAAAGAGTCTAGGAACCTGCAGGAACTCTCTCTGGTTCCTTTTATGACTCTTGAGCTTCTTCATCAATCATCAAAGGCAATCCCTCCTTCAAGAAATCTCCTATTCAACAATACTAATTATAGTATTCAATCACAGTGTAGCTCTTCTTTTTAAAGAAAGGCAGTATGCTTACTGGTTAAGATAACAAGCTTTGAAGCCACAGACACTTAGCTTTAAATCTTGTTTTTAAGTCTCAGTTTCTTTATCTGTAAAACAGGATAATCATTGTAGTTTCTATAACATAGGTCAGGGGTCCCCAACCCCCAGGCCGCAGACCAGTAGTGGTCCGTGGCCTGCTAGGAGCTAGGCCGCACAGCAGGAGGTGAGCGGCAGGTGAGCAATCAAAGCTTCATGGGCCGCTCCCCATTGCTCCCCATCACTCACATTACTGCCTGAACCATCCCCCCCACCTGGCCCCATCCATAGAAAAACTGTCTTCCACGAAACTGTTCCCTGGTGCCAAAAAGGTTGGGGATTGCTGTCATAGGTGATGTTTAAATAGATAATGCTTATAAAACACTTAGCTGGACCATAGTAAACCCTCTGCCTGTAGTTAGCTGATAACATTCTCATGACAGTAACTGTTAGAGTATTAAAGAGTAGCCCAGAATAAATTCTATTTGGACCAAAGGGTCTTATACCTCTATATCTACATCTATATCTATATCCATATCTATATATTTATGTATAGATACATGAAATAAACCATTACAGTATTGAAAGTAATATATATACAAATATTATATATTTACACACACTTTGGGAAGATGAGGCTTCTCTAAGCATGATACCAAAAGCAAATAACATAAAGGAAAATATCGATAGTTATGACTAAACAAAACCAAATTTTTAATTACAAAAAACACCATGAATATAGGAGTATACATTGGTACAACCTTTTTGGAGAAAATGCAACAATACTTTAATTACCCTTAAAAATGTACATATACTTTAATTTCTCAATACTGCTTCTAGGAAGTTTTTCTACCTGAACAATAAAAAATGTGCTCACAGATCTGCTGAAAAGGAGTTTAGTAGTGTTTTAATTAAAAGGTAGAATGAGAGAGAGAAAGAAGGAAGGAAGGAAGGGAGGGAGGGAGGAGGGAAGGAATGCTTCAGTGCTCAACAACTGATTAAGTAATTGTGATACAGCTTATTCTACAGTATATGTATCAGATTACAGCCATTAAATTATATTATAGAAGAATATTTAATAATATTGAAAGATATTCAAAATATATAAAAGAAAACCATGAAAGATATGATAACTTTTTATTTGTGGATAGAGAGGTTAAATAAGCATAATGAGTGGCAAAGATTGGGTGATTTCTCTTTATTTTTCTGTTTTCTGAAGAAAATAGAAATATTTTAAAGATATTTATAAAATATGTAAAATATAATGTGGTAGTTATAATTGTAAAATTTCACGAACTATGTCAGTTTAGATTATTTTAAGGCACAGAGATTTTTACTTTGCATGTAAAATATAATAGCATGGAGAACATGATTAGCTAAATTAAGATGAACAAATTTAGCAGATTTCATTGCACTTAAGGACAGAGAATTGCCTAACATTCATCTGAGGACAACACCTTCAAATGTGAAACAAAAAATCACCCATTACTAAAAAGAACGTACCTGGAAAGCCCAGAATGCTTGTTTCCTGAATTAATCATGAGAAATGGAAAATGACTAATTCCAAACCACATACACTCAAATTTTTCAGGAATAGATGAAAGAAAAGGAAGAATTTATCTTTATCTTAATGTGCTACTTAAAGTAGTATGGACCTAAGTGTTCTGAAGATGAAGCTAAATACATCAAATTCAAGGATATTATTAAAACTCATTAAACCTAATTCCCACCTAAACATAAGTGGAATGAATTAAGACACAGAACTAAGTTTTCCATGTTCTAAACTTAATGAATACATAAGTATTTCCATTAAGCATCAATAGGCAGTTATATTATCTTGCTTAATTATTTTTTCTTATCATAAATTTTGGCACATTTTAGAGTGCACTCATTACAGTCCATAATCCCTTGAAGAAAAAAATGCAGTTTTTCATAGTTTTAGATTCTAAAAAAAGTATAGTCACTTCCAGTTTTCTTCCACATAAACTATTACACCTTTTGGGAGTTTCTCTGACCAAAGATATAATCTAGATTTGTTTTATTTTGTTTTCCTCTACATCACACTTGACTTGGGTTTCCAATTATTATAACATACAGCACCTTCCATTGTGATCATTGACATATGGCACCTTCCATTGTGATCATTTAAATGCATTTTTGTCTCTCCACACAAACACACACACGTTTTAACCTCTATAAAGGCAAGAAACTTGCCTTATTTATTTTTGTACTTCTAACAACATCTACTCTAAACATAATACTTATTCACTAAGTGCTAAATAAAATAGAATTTGGGAAATTCATGTAAAACCTGTACTTGGAGACACAACATTCTGCTATTTATTAAAAGCAAAACACAACTTCTCAGGACTTCAGGCACATCATCTGTAACATATGGATGGTAGCTACCCAGTCAGTGCCCACATGTGTCTCAGTAAATTAAAGCTTGTGAAGACTCTAGGGGATTGCAAATCACTGTGTAATATATCCAGTGCTAACAGCTCCTTACATTATTGATGTTTCGTAAAAACTAATACCTGATTCCACTAGAAATTTTTTCACCTATCTACTTATCTATCTAAAACTTTTAAGCCAAATAAATGTTTGTCATCCAGAATGTGAAGTTACTTATTATTAATAAGAAATTGATATTTTATAGTACAAAGAGCAGAGACTTGGAAGTTACAAGATTAGGCTCACATTTTTACTTCATCATTTATTAGCCACATCAGTTAACCTCATACGTAAGCTATATATGGGACATGCTAAGAATAATAATAAGATGCCTCACCAGAGCTTTAGGAAAGATTAAATATGTTGTATACGAAAGTGCTCCACCAACCAGAAGGCATTATACAAAATTTGGCAATTATTATTAACTTTTACATAGTAAATTACTGCAAATGATCACTAATCCTAATAGCCTTCACTAATATACTGACTACTGTGTGCAAGGCATTGAAATGTTTTGTTTATATTTTTGTTAACCTTCAAAACAACTGTAAAAGATGAATATTACTGTTCTCATTTTAATAGGAGAAAACTAAGGCTCAAAACCCTTAAGGAACTTATCCAAGTACACCTAATGTAGCAGTGGCAGAATCTGAACCAAGGACCATGGATGTCAAAGCCTATGTTTTTTTCCACCATGTCAGACTTTCAAAATAGAGTTCAGGTATCTCTCCCATTGAATGACAGTATTACAGCTCCTAAAAACCACACATAAAAAGTTAACCTTTTTTCCTGTTGCACTGAATGGGAAATATTAGTATTTGTTATACATTAACCCCAATACAATAAGTTTCATAAAACACATTAAAACTCTAAGTGGGGACTTCTGGTGGCGCAGTGGTTAAGAATCCGCCTGCCAATGCAGGGCACATGGGTTTGATCCCTGGTCCGGGAAGATCCCACATGCTGCGGAGCAACTAAGCCCGTGCGCCAAAACTACTTAGCCTGCGATCTAGAGCCCGCGCTCTAGAGCTCGCAAGCCACAACTACTGAAGCCCGCGTGCCTAGAGCCCATGCTCCGCAAAAAGAGAAGCTACTGCAATGAGAAGCCCGTGCACCGCAATGAAGAGTAGCTCCCGCTCGCCGCAACCAGAGAAAGCCCGCGCGCAGCAATGAAGATCCAACACAGCTAAAAATAAACAAATAAAATAAATAAATTCATAAAAATAAAATAAAACTCTAAGTGGCAAACTATTATATTAGGATATAAACTGCTGAAGACATTGCTTCATGATCATCAAGCAATTAATAGAGTAGTTAGCAGATGGCTGATTTTTGATGCAGCAGCATGGCTTCCAGCATCAGTCATACTCAAGTGCATCACTAATGCTATATGCAACGTTTTCTGCAGAGGCTACACCTGATCCTGACACTCTAACAACTATATCTAGTCTCTACTCAAACATTATTTTTATTAAAAAATCATACATTGAATTTAGATAAATCAATATAATTTTTTCCTATATAAACATTGGCTGAAAAACATAGTTGAGGACTATGTAAAAGTCCACAACATCTGGGAATACATGAGCTACACACTAACCATACATTAACCTGGGAAGATGTTTTATAAGGAGCTCCTTATATGTCAGACATCAGTACAAAAAGTTGGTGTCATTAAATAATGCACCAAAACAAAACTGAATGAACTTATTTCTGTTTAAAGTCAAGGACAGACCGAAAACATTTAAGACTGACTTTTTGTCGATAATGAAGAACACAGTGTATGTAATGTGTAAAACACATATATGCTACAGAATCCTTTATTATTCAAGTCATGGTTCTTATAGGCAATCCAAAGCTAATAGATAAAAATATAGAGAACTAAACAACATTTATTTTATCACATACATTTTATGATTTTTTTAATTCCTGTAAAATATGTATTCGATTATCTGCTTATTTAAGGGGAAAAAAGTGAATGTCTGTCCCAGAAAGAGGAACAAAACAGTAAAATTTCCTTTTTGAAGAAAATATTCAATTGGATACATTGCAGGCATACTGTAAATACTTCTTATACCTCACAATTAAAGACTTAGTTGAATCTCTGCCTTTATCCCAGGTAACAGTTGAATCTCTGCCTTTATCCCAAGTAACAGAGATCAATGGTCCAAAAGATAAAGACTTTTAGTGTTTCAACTGTCTTTTAACATAAACTAAATTTTGTTTAAATTATCCTTTTTCCTTCTATAAGCAAAAAAAAGAAAGAAAGAAAAAGAAAAACTGTCTACTTAATAAAGGGGAAAATTATTTTAGCCAACAGAAAACACATCAGTGGCTATCATTTAATTCTTTAACTATATTGCAGGATGAGACCATTAGAAAACTTTTTTTTTCACTGATAATATAAACACACTAAACCTCGGGGGCAGGATCAGAACTTTGAGAAGAACACCAAGTGGGAAAATAAAATCACATCTAGGATTTGGGGACAGGAGGAACCAAAGTGTGTGACAATTCTGAGGCAGATGGGAAGCTATAACTAAGAAAGCCATCCCCCCAGATAGTGAGGCCACTCACTCCATCAGTCTCATTTCAGTGGATGAAAATGTAAAGTTGTCTAAGTCAAACCTAAAATAGTGAAGTTAAAAGCATCCTTCCAAAATTGTAAATTAACAAACATGATAATTATGAACTCAGACCAAACATAAATTCTTTCACCTATTAGGGGAGGTGTCAAAATGAGAAAAATTTAAAAAGTCATTTAATTTGCCATATTTCATAAATGAAGCTGTGCTGAAGATGTTCCTTGCCTCTGACTTTAAGCACTATTTTTACATTGCTGCTTAATAGTAGCAATCTGCCCAAATTTCATTCTATTCATATACAATACCAGCACATATGTTTTATAATTCCATTTTTAATAGAGTGAGCAAAGCTTTAGCTCTTGGATGTGTAATGAATACTTGCACAGTGATTATAGAAAAAAAAATACGTGCTGCAATCTCTCTTGAAAATTCAAGAACACATTATCTACTGCCCGCCCTTACTAATTAATTATTTAATTTGGCCAAATTATCTGTGCTTTGAAATTTTAAAAAACATATGTTTTAAAATATTCATTTAAAAAGTTCTGTTTTTAAAATTGTATCCACAGAACTGATAATGCCGCTTACATAATTTCTATTCTAGAATTCAGTATACCTGAAATTCATAAAAGTGTAAGTACAGTCAGCCTTCTGTATCTTTGGGATGCCCATGAATAGGGAAAGCTAAGGTAGTATGCCATTTTATATAAAGGACTTGAGCATCTGTGGATTTTGGTACCCACAAGGGGTCCTGGATCCCGAGGATACCGAGTGACAACTGTAATATCTAGATCTCACCCATTTCACTCCACTTCAACATCATACATGTGTTAATTCTTATTACCTAAAGATTTTTCACTCCACTTCAACATCATACATGTGTTAATTCTTATTACCTAAAGATTTTTATAGATAGTGCAAAGGGAGCCCAGGTGTTTAAAATCACTGCAATTAGTAAATAAATTACATGAAATGACTGTTTACCTAGAAAAATGTCTAAAAGCTAGGCTAGTATTAATTATAGGTAATCAGGATGATTTTTTTCCCCTTACGTTTTATTCATTTAATCCAGTTACACACCTTTAACTTTCTTCATATGTGACTTTTGTCACTAGGAAACCTTTAATAGATTCTTACAAAATATTTCAGAAACCAGTTCCAATTTGTGTATGAATCATATATAGAGTTGCACTGTAAATAAAAATGCACAATAAATTTAAAATGTACATTAGTGACTTAAATAAATCATATTTATGACAATCCAATGATGAGTGTTTAAGGTATAAAATATGAGAGGGCTTCCCTGGTGGCGCAGTGGTTGAGAGTCTGCCTGCTCGATGCAGGGGACACGGGTTCGTGCCCCGGTCTGGGAAGATCCCACATGCCGCGGAGCGGCTGGGCCCGTGAGCCATGGCCACTGAGCCTGCGCGTCCGGAGCCTGTGCTCCGCAAAGGGAGAGGCCACAACAGTGAGAGGCCCACGTACAGCAAAAAAAAAAGAAATAAATAAAAAATAAAAATATGAGAGAATGGAGTTAGGAAAAAGAAGAAAATGGGCAATAAAGATAACAGGAATCAGCACATTTCCCTAAGATAGAAAATTCTTAATAACAATCCAGTGCAGTAAAGAGCCCAATTCTGTCCCATTAGTACTATCCCCAGGTGGTTACATGAAGGCAGGGAAGAGTCAAAGGACACTTAGCCTCACTTATTCTCAATAGCAAAGAGACTAGAGAGAGATTTTCTGTTCTCCTTCGAGTGTTTTTAAGGCTACATACTTTTTAAATTATTAACGTAATATGTAGTTATTTTAGGAAATTTGGAAATTACAGAATAGTATCAGTGAGAAAATTCAAATCGCCTGTAATTCCAGAAGCTAGAGACAAATACTGTTGCAGCTTGGTATATTTTCCTCCAGTCTTTTTTCTATGCAAATTTACATGAATTTTAACCTACTTTGCACTGCACAGTGAGTACAGTCTGGCATTCTGCTTTTTCACTTAACACACCAGACATTTCTGTATTTTAAATACTCTTTAAAAACACCATGTTTCAGAGTTACATAATACTCCATCATATGGCTTTACCGTGATTTATTTAAAAGTCCTGCCATTGTAGGAATTTTGTTTTTTTCTAATTTTAAGTTGGCATATTTAATAATGAACATCATAATTTTGAATATTTATCTGTAGTTTTATCTATACCTCTGCTTTCCTTCTGTGAGATTTCTAAAATTAGATGTCTAGGTCAGAGGTATCAATTTTTTAAAGGCTATTAATGTATATTACCAAATTCTTTTCTCAAAATATTGTATATATTTTTGTTCAATTCTGCAGTTTATGAAGGTGGTTCCTTTTCCACTTCTGGCTTTATGCTTCAAGAATGTGGTAATATCAGCAAAGTACAAACTGGTGAAGCATTTCAATTCCTTTATAATTTACTAGTCCAATATTCAGTTTAAATGTTATGAACTGAAAGGCTTCAAGAGGGCATTTCAAAATGTATTTACACTTATGTGAAGCTGCCTTTATTCTGCAGTTTAAAGAGCTGTGATTATCTTCACAAAATTTTACCATAATGCCTCTTGACTCAGAGGTGTAGCTCCAGAAGAGAAAAAATAAAATTAGACAATGATGTCTTAGAAAGAGCACAAGATTTTGATTCACATAGACCTAATGAGATATTTAACTTTAGAAAACTATTTAACCCCATTTGACTCTGTTTCTTCAACACTAAAATGGGAGAAAGATCTACTTTTCTGGGTTATAAAATTTGATTTTATATATATATATGTATATATATATATACATATATATATATACATATATATACATATATATATACGTATATATATATATATATCATCAGTTATTGAAAATAAAAAGACTTGCTCATCACCCTTCCATAGTGAAGCTCACCAGAAACCAAATCCCACCTAAGCATATATTTATCACCTTTTAGTGTTTAATTCTTAAAATAGATGTTTAAGGATTATTAAATATGTAAAGAATGCTTCCTATGCAAAAACAAACAGCAAAAAAAGATAACCAGGAGGAAACAGACTATGCAGAGTGAGAAATACTTCAACAAAATACAATTAATATAGTGTACCATAAAACTAGAACAGGATATCATAAATTAGGAACAATCACAGAATAAAGAGTTCCTAAAAATTAGGAATATAATAATAAAAGACAAAATCAAGGAAACCACAAGAGACAAAAAGAAATGGAAAGTTAACAGGGGTAAAGTCAGAGAATTAATCCAGGATAGCCAGCATTTTTTTTCAATAGGAGTTGCCAAAATAAAGACGAAAGAAAATCATAATAATATAGCAATACCAATAAGAAAATTACCAAGCTGAAAATTCAGTTTGAAAAGGCACACAGATGCTCACGAAAGAGATCAAAAATTTCCTAAGAAAAGAAGCACCTACCATTAGAATGGCCTCTGACTTCTCAACAGAAAGACTGTAAGAAAGTAGAGGCTTCAGACTTCTGAGAGGAAGCAGCCTGTGATCACCCAAACTATCAATCAAGCAGGAGGGCAGAATAAAGACACATCTAGCTTGTAAGGAAACAGAAGACTTTCCCAGGCACCCTTTCTTAGAAAGCCATTGGAGGCAGCAATAAGATGTAGGTACCAAAGGGTCCTAATACAAAAAGTGGGAAAGAAACATTCCAGGATGACAGTTGTTCTAGGCCTAGAAACAAAAGCCACAACTGATGCAGGAGGATGAAGGGGTACAACAGGAATATCTCCAGGCCAAAACCAGAAAAAGTTTAATGTAGCCAATCGTTTATGAGTTTCATCTGAATTTGTTCCCTTCTTTATTCTTATCCTTCTCTCTCTCATCAAGCTCAAGAGGAGTTTATTTTGTTGGTATTTCAGAACACTCTCTCGTTTCTTTTAGATTCTTTGGTTTTTCTTGTATACTGAGCTGAGGACAAAATTCTTTCTCAGGGCCTCTATTTGTCTTTAATAATGAAGCCATTCAAGGCCACACTTTTCTGAGAACAACAACAATAAAAAATCATTTAAAAATGTTACTGTTGGCCATTTAATAGGTCTTTTATAGAATATTTGGGAACAAATAGTAACAGATATACAGAAAACTAAGCAAACAAAAAAGGAAAGTGTTAATGCTTAAAAATGTATGAGAAAGAAAAATATCATAATATAAGTCTTGGCTCAGAAGTAAGTGATATTCACTTATTATTACAAATGTGAAAACAATTTAATGAACAATTGTGATATAACCGTAATTTTTTTTAAAAGGGAGGCTATTTTGGACAGCTGGGTATGAGATCTTAGAAAAACTAATTCTCAACCAACAAAACAAGAAGTCAATAGATAGTATCAAGTATCTATAAATCAAGAAATAACTACTTAAGCATAGAGCTATCAGAAGGAAAAAATAGAAGAGTTGAAAATCATTGTCTCAGGAGCCGCCTGGAAAGAAATATTAGCAAGGTGCTACTTTAAAATTTTAAGCCTATATGAGGTTTAAATTATTATACTTATATAAAATGATGATTAATTTATTTAAATAACTTAATAAAAAGCACCCTAAATTTTTGTTCTTTTAGAAGGGAAAGTGAGAGAGGACAGAGAAAATGGGTGAGAGAGGTAGAAGAAGAAAAGAATGAAAGATCATTAAAAGAGAAACAGTATAGAGACAGCAGACTATAAAACATCTTAGAAAGTAACTTTTTTAAAATGTTTTTCATTAAATGTAAAAGAGGTAATCAAAGTAATTTAACCTGATTGCTAATTACTAACTCCGGAATGTGTTAATTGTTGTACCACATTTGTAAATAAGAAACAAGTATCAGTAAAATATGGCTTAATTACTTACACTGTATTTCTTCATTCACTCCCCCCATCAGCACCCTAATTCAGCCTACTCCTCTTGTGCCTAGATGTCCACAGCTCCCTCCCACCAACCATCCTGCTCTAGTCCCAGCTCAGGATCATTTCACAGAAGACCCTATCTTCATAATGGCACTCCCAGCTCAAGAACTTATTGCAGTCCACTGCCTTGGTATAAAGCACGCTGCCTGGCTTTGAAGACCCTGCCTCTACCTCTCCTCTCATCCAATAAGTTCCCAGGACACATCCTCTGTGCCAGTCACTAATGCCTACTTCTCAAACTGCCATTCTCCCTTTATGGGTCATGCTGTTTGGTCACCCCTCTCCCCCCAAACAAAAAGTGTCTATTTACCTCTAAACCACTGCCTTTATGGGTCATGCTGCTTGATCACCCCCCTCCCCCCAAACAAAAAGTGTCTATTTACCTCTCTCATCTACCCAAATTCTCGTGTCACAGTCCCACAGTCCACTTCAAACCATAGTGCCTCTAAATTGCCTTCTCTGAGATGTCCCCAGCAAACAGATTTAGGACTTTTCTAATGACTCTTACAAATACTGCCTTCACCTCATAATTAGCACCTATTTAAATATGTTCCTATTCTCTATTTCTGTATTATATTTTCACTGCCTATTTGTTTTTCTATAATTGTAAACAGTTCTGTATCAGGAAACATACTGAATTCCTCTATACTCTATAATAATTAAAATCATAAATGGAGCCCAGTAATGCTTTTTGATTGTTTAAAAATATGTATTTTACAGCACCCAGTGCATTTTCGCACACATGCCACATACTTAGGATATGTTGAATGGTTGATTGATTAACCCACTTTAAATGTACTAAATAAACACATTGTATTTTTAAAGCTGTCAAATCCCTTGACTATTAACCTTTGTTATTTAACCATCACCTTTCATCTTTCTGGGCTGAATCTGTGCTTTAGCTGTATCATCACACATTTCAATTTTCTAATTTAGAAAAAAAATAAAGCAATAGGTAAAAATTTTACAAAAGGTGATTCAGATATATGGTGATCAAAAATAATCTGGGGGCTTCCCTGGTGGCGCAGTGCTTGGGAGTCCGCCTGCCGATGCAGGAGACGCGGGTTCGTGCCCCGTTTCGGGAAGATCCCACATGCCGCGGAGCGGCTGGGCCCGTGAGCCATGGCCACTGAGCCTGCGCGTCCGGAGCCTGTGCTCCGCAAATGGGAGAGGCCACAACAGTGAGAGGCCCGCATAACGCAAGGAAAAAAAAAAAAAAAA
>NW_006783886.1:69817-73203 GCF_000442215.2 Lipotes vexillifer
AGTGGCTGAGAGTCCGCCTGCCGATGCAGGGGACACGGGTTCGTGCCCCGGTCTGGGAAGATCCCACATGCCGCGGAGCGGCTGGGCCCGTGAGCCATGGCCGCTGAGCCTGAGCGTCCGGAGCCTGCGCTCCGCAATGGGAGAGGCCGCAACAGTGAGAGGCCCGCGTAATGCAAAAAAAATAAAATAAAATAAAATAATCTGTTACCAGAATTCATCTCTAAATTGTCTTTATAATAGGTATCTTATTTCATTCCCAATTAAAATTAAATGGCTTTAAAATTAAATGGAATGTGGAATGTGGCATGATAGGCATTGAGAGGAAAGAGCTTCTGAAAAGTTTTCTTTGAAATTCATGTTACCCAAATGTCAATATTTTAGGAATAAACATCCAGTAAGAGTTTGGAGGTAAAGAAGAGTGATACAGTAAGAGAAAGAAATGTGAGAAAAGCTTTGGTTCTCCTGTGTGCAAAATCTTACTCCTAGTAAAAGGACTACGTGTCCCACCCAAACTGTATTATTCCAGTTTTGAGGGATGTTTTGATTCTCCCCCTCCATCTTCATAAGGCAAAAAGTACATAAATGGGCTGCAGCTACAAAGAGAAAAAATTCTATCAAATTTTTTTATAGAAAATTTCAAAATACCTATCATTTAGAAAACCCATGTGTAAAGTTCCCTAGTCTCCAGACAACAGGTTGGCATAAGCCACACTATATTGCTGGGAAAAGGCTATGTCCTAATATAAAAGAACTGTTTTTGTCTTAGTTCCTGGAAATTTGCAGAGGTATGTTAAAGAAAAAGAGAAGCCAAATTGGCCATGTTAGCATGAACAGAAATCCAATAAACAGCAACAGAATGGAGGAAATTTACACCCCTTTGCTCAGACAATTAAAAACAATTAACGTGGGCTTCCCTGGTGGCGCAGTGGTTGAGAGTCCGCCTGCCGATGCAGGGGATACGGGTTCGTGCCCCGGTCTGGGAGGATCCCACATGCCGGGGAGCGGCTGGGCCCGTGAGCCATGGCCGTTGAGCCTGCTCGTCCGGAGCCTGTGCTCCACAACGGGAGAGGCCACGACAGGGAGAGGCCCACATACCACAAAAAAAAAAAAAAAAAAACAATTAACGTTTTTCTCATCAACAAGCCAGCTTCAAATGTTGTGTGCAAAATTCACAAGCAGTCGTCCTGCCAGTAGCATACTTGACTCCTTAGTCTTTGTAGAAAACTGTTTTTTGTCTCACTTGCTCTGCAAGTATTTTAACAATTGCCTTTGGTAACTTAAGGAGAGAATTTGGCACAGAGAATTTGTTAAAATGTACAAGAAAGCTGCCTGCTAAGGTAATGGTACAGAACAGGTGCTATCCAAGTCAGAAGGTGGACGCAAAAGAAGGAAACCAACAGACAGAATAAGCACAGGAAGTGACCCCGAAACAAGGCAGCCGGTGCTTCATACTGTTCCCACCACCTGGCCCAGCCAGAGCCAGCCCTCTGCCAATTGTCCGGCCAGCAGTTGTTTACACATCCCACTGACAGGCCTGGCCACATCCTCTGCCTTTCTTTCTTTTTTAAAAAATTTCTCTTACTAGACGAAAGCCTGTTTTGCAGACTTTTGATTCACTTCTTTACTCTAAATATATAAAGGAGTTAGTAGTGTTTCTGATTTGTTTGAGCTCTTGTTACAATAAAGAAAATAATCATTTTTGTCTTATTTGTTAGAAATCCCCTTTTGCCGTTAAAGGTGTTATTGAAGGATTTGGGGCTGATTTTTGGGGGCATTTTCTTACTTTAAAGGAAGTAATTAGGTTTTCATTTTACTTATTAGAAATTGATACTTGCTGTTAAAGACAGAGGGTCATGTTTTTGCTAAAATCATTTAGCAGTATGAGGACATTTAGAATGCCTCTATGGTTCAACTTTAATCTCTTCATTAGTATTATTTCACCTAGACCAGCTGTAACCTAGAGGCAGGGCTGTTAAACTGAGATCAGATACCAAGAGTTAGTTTAGATCAAGTGTTGACTTTGATGTGGGGAAGCAAGTTCCTACACTAAATGTTCCTAAAGTGAAGTCCTTAGTACTCAGTATGACTGTGTGGTATAGAACCCTAAGTAGTCAATTAGTAGGAGAGGAAACAAATATTTTTTTCCTCTACTCATTTTAGGTTCATTGGCTAGGTCCCTGTAAATTAGACTGACAAAAGACAGATTAACAAAAGAAAAACAAATTCATTTACATGTGCATTGAGCATACATAAGAGAGAACTCAGAGATGAATACCTCAAAGGGATGGCTGGAATTTGGGGTCTATAGACTTAATTCACTAGGGGAAGGGGAGAAAGGGCACTTATAGAAAAACAAAGGACATTTTGGAAAGATAAAAGGGACCTTAGAAGAACCAATGGGGGATATGTCAGTTTTGTGACAAAGTCTGTTTGGGTGTGATGAGAAGATTACAGTAGCTTTGCAGAAGATTTAGTGACTTTTGTTTTTTTTTTTTTTTTTTTGGGTACGCGGGATTCTCACCTCCCATTGCAGAGTACCGGCTCCGGACGAAGGCTCAGCGGCCATGGCTCACGGGCCATGTGGGATCTTCCCGGACCGGGGCACGAACCTGTGTCCCCTGCATTGGCAGGTGGACTCTCAACCACTGCGCCACCAGGGTCGCCTGATTTAGTGACTTTTGAGATCTTTGGGGATGCTCTGCTTTTAGGCAGATACGGGATTTCAGAAACTAAATACATTCAGCTCAAAATCATTTTGATGCCCAATCCCAAAGTATTGACATATACACACTACTATATATAAAGTAGATAACTAATAAGAACCTGCTGTATAGCACAGGGAACTCTACTCAATACTCTGTAATGGCCTATATGGGAAAAGAATCTAAAAAAAAAAAGTGGATATATGTATAACTGATTCACTTTGCTGTACACCTGAAACTAACACAACAATGTAAATCAACTATACTCCAATCAAAATTTTTAAAAAATAAAAACAAAAAATAAAAAAAATGAAAACTAGGGACAAAAAAATAATTTTGATGACAAAGAAGCATATTTTGGGGTGGCATATCCTGATCCTTCACAACATTTCCAGTTCTACTGCTCTCATTTCTGCCTCTTTTCTACTTTCATTAGACTTTCTTTAATTTGGTTATTCTTAACCTGTATTTTGAGTGATAGCAAGCCAGAGAAATGTCCATTTTTCCAAAACATTAGGCAGCATTTCTTTGAGAACTGCCTCTTCTTCACTTTGCAAAATGTTAACATTACCCTATGAACAACAGGTGACTCTAAGGTTGAGAGATTCTGTGTGCAACTTGGTATCCTTGTTCATATTTTCTTTATTGCTATATATATATATATATATATATAGGTTTGATATA
>NW_006783886.1:73220-74244 GCF_000442215.2 Lipotes vexillifer
TGTTGTGGCCTCTCCCGTTGCGGAGCACAGCCTCCCTGACGCGCGGCTCAGCAGCCATGGCTCACGGGCCCAGCCGCTCTGCAGCACGTGGGATCTTCCCGGACAGGGGCGTGAACCTGTGTCCCCTGCATCGGCAGGCGGACTCTCAACCACTGCGCCACCAGGGAAGCCCACGTTTTATATTTTTAAAAGTTATTTTCACTTTGGAAAAAAATATTTTAAATGTCCTAAAATTATCGAGTTTATTGAAACTTCAGTTTGTGTCTATCCTTAGGTCACTAAAATATCACATGAGAGCTGATATCCTACTCTGTGTAGCCTTGGGTGGGTGTCTTAGTCCTTCCAGAATTTTATGTGGCCATAACAACAACAAAAAAAAATCACAGAAATGCTCCACGGGTTTCAAGCCCAATCTGGCAGCAAGGTGAACATAAGACAGCATATTTAAAAGGAATAACTCCAGAAAAGATGGTCATAGCAAAGTCTCTAGTATGGAGAACTTTACAATGGTAAGTTTTTTTATAACTGAACCCAAAGTGTCCACACTATACAATAATATACACCAGTAGAGTAATTTTGTGATTTGTAAATCACCATATTTTTTAAAGACTCCTCATTATTTTTTCTTACAAAACAAGTACACTTTATCTTCTTGATACATTATTTTATATGATTAATTTAATGATAGTTATCATCTGTTTCTCATTGCAAAAGAAAGCTTTTATAATGTATATTGACTATAAAATTTTCTAGAGTTAAAATAAATAAAACTTGGATATATTGGCTATTTCTTCTTTTGGTAAAAATCATTTTCTTCACTTATTCTTAGCTTTCTTCAAACATTTTTTATGTCTTTAAAGAGAATTTACTGACATATATTTTTTCACTTATAAGTTGATACATTATTGTTTATTTTAAAAATTGCATTTCATATTGATTTTGATGGAGTCCCCTTACTATGAATATAAAAGACAAGAGGAGATGCAGAAAGCAGTTTTGCCATTTGTGACAACTGATCAGGGAA
>NW_006783886.1:74254-151610 GCF_000442215.2 Lipotes vexillifer
GTCAGTCTCTATGGGGACTCTCTGTTGGGTCAATCTACCCATTCCCCAGAATTTACATTTGATCCTGTCATCCCACACCACAAACACCGAGAGCCTGCTACGTGCAAAATACTGCAACAGATCCTGGGAAAACAAGGTGCATCAGCCCAGGTCTTTGCTCACAAAGACCTTATATTCTAGGAAATATATTCTACTTATGTAGGTGTGAAGGAGGAAGAATGGCCTGCTTCCTGGCTATTAGATATAGGAAGCTGGCCCTGTGAGAATTTCATCAGCCTAGTTTGAAGAAAATATTCAGTATCAGATGAAGTCTTTCCAGTTTAACTGCTACTGTTCACAATTATACCTGAATTCCTTGATATAGTTCAGAAGGACACTCATGATGTGCCCCTTCCTGAATTCTTTAGGCACACCTCCCTATCTTAAACACTACACTTCAGATACCATAACTACTTTGTAACCAAAATATAATATTTTTCCAGCCTCTACCATATCCCTCCTTGAGCATTTATCTCTAGTCTGGCTTAGATGCCCACCTCATTTCTCACTTTGTACCCCATGCTTATCCCTACGGTTTTCACTCATCACATGATGGTGTACTTGCCTGTTCTTGACCGTTTGTCACTAGACTGTAAGCCCCTGAGAAATAGATACATATTCTTCACCATCGTGTCCTCAGTGTAAAATAGCTCCTACTTAATAGGTGCTCAATAAATATCTGTTGCATGAATAAGTGAATTAGATTGTAAGCCCCTGAGAAATAGATACATATTCTTCACCATCATGTCCTCAGTGTAAAATAGCTCCCACTTAATAGGTGCTCAATAAATATCTGTTGCATGAATGAGTGAATTGCTTCAACTTCTATTTTTCAAGAGAAACAGAATATTCCTAATTGGTCCATTCCATTATCTTTCAAGTAGAAAGCTAAATAATCCCAAATAATCCATAATCTGTAACTAATTATACTTATTAAAATCTCTAAAAGTATAATTATATGAAGATTTACTTTAATATCCACGGTAAAAGTAACAACTGTTAGCAATTTCTAATTAGTTGCTTTTCTTTCAAATCCATATTAACTTAGGATTCAAATACCACTGTGATATATTCACATAAGCTAATTCATATAGCTAATTCATATAGCATATGGCTCAGAGTAAGTGCTCACTAATGTCAGCATGACGGCAGTAGTGCTGGTGGACTGGTTTATGGTGATGGCAATAATGAATGTGTATCAGTAATGTTATATATAAATCATATGAAAGACATATAGCCAAGATAATATTATCAAGAAAGAGTGATAAAAATTTGGACACCTATTTCAAAATACAGGAAAAGCATAATCATATATCTTCTTTTCAAGTAATTGTGATTACAATTATTATTAGATTAAGTATTATAATAACAAACCATCATATTAGGGAAGAGGATGTGAATTATAATCGTATAATTTTACAATGCTCTGTAGGGCACTGAATTATTCTCTCTAATGTCCAAAAATGCAAGTAAATGATATTGACATTGAAATGCTTTTTGACATAAACAGCAGTTACAGAGAAAAAGAGGGTAAAATGTTTTTATACTCTCTAACTGCTCAAACCGTTTTTAAAATATTTATAAAAGGTCACCAATAGAGGGCTTACCTGGGGTCAAGTGAAAGAGGCCCTAAACCATCAAAAGCTATTTCCAATGTCCAGCTGGGATATCTAAAACAGAGAATAACAAAGACAGTTTGTGACAAAGCTGACACACAGTATCCTGGAAGGAGCGAAATCAATTGTGACATTTTTCATTTATTTGTAAATGCCTCTTTGGCAGTACACTCACTCAAAAAGACAGTTGCTTCTTACAGAATAGGGGAGGTGATGGTAAAATAGAGGAATCCTGACAGTTGCTTTAATGAGATTCTGCATTAGGGCTATTCTAACACTTTCCCCCAACAAGGAGCCTGCCCTTCATTTTCAATATCATAACTCAGTAATTTGGAAAATGTTATCTCTGTGAAAACTAAACCAGTGAGTCCTTAATAGCCATCGCTCAGTTTATTTTACTCTTATCTTTCAATTAGAAGAACACATTCTAAAGCAAGTATCTGAATAAATGTCAGCCATACAGACCAATTATGTCTCTTATTAAAAGAGTACTGTTTTTATTAAAAAACAGTAATATGGAGTGTGACTGAATAACTCAAGACACACTCTCCAGTAACTCAGTATTTGTTTGGAAATATCAGGAAGTACAATATAAGCTACATATTTAAAAGCTTTACTTTCTATATTTTAATAAGTTCCTCTAGAAAAGGAAATTATTGCCAAGGTAGTTTCACTAGTCTTTAAAATTTGAGCAAATTCAGCAGTCTTAATGAAGATTCCACGTCATTTCTTTATTTAATTATTCTTTGATCATATGTTAAGTGCTTGGTGCAAAGCAACTGGCCTACATCCATTTCTAAAAAAAAAATGTAAATTATACTGTGCAAGGAAAATGCAATCCAACTCAGGCCTAGCCCAGCACCTACCACCTGTTAGTCAACCAATAGGTAGTTGCTGAACTGGTAAACTGCACAAAATCAAATCTCTGTGCATAGCAAAATGCATTTTGGCATTTCACTGCATTATGGGTTCAAAGTCTAGAGAAATGAACTAATTATGAGACCTCAGAGAAGTAACAAACTCTCTGGGTTCCAATATCCTTTTCTATGGAGTAGAGTTAGTACTATTTACTGCATGTGATTTCTGTAGTGATTATGATTAAACAAATGTTGGGGCAGTAATAAAGCACCTAGCACAGTTCGTGGCTCAAAATATGCTGTTAATAAAGGGTACCTGTTATAATTATGAAGCTTTACTTTAACCAAAACAAATGACATCTGTCTCAAATAAAACAAGAACAAAAGTAGCAACAATAAATAAGTAAAAAGAGGAAATCATGGCTGCAGGATACTAAGATAAGACCTTCAGTTCTATCTCTCTTCCAGTAACAGCCTCTTTGCAACTCAGTTCTCTCATCACAAAAATGGGACTAATGTTCCTACCTTTACATAAAATCCCATCTCGGCTTGGCTATGAAAGCTGTCTGGGTATTTAAGTACCCCAAAATCGTACGTTCTTGGAAAATGTGCAATGACTATGGCAGTGAGCATCATTTCACGTTGGCCAATTAACTGTGGTCTAAGATTCTGTGTTGGTAACCTTACCCTGCTGGCCTCTGATTAATTTTTAGGTACTGCTCAGTATAGATGGAAAACTGCTTGAGCAGCTAAATGTGTGCAGATTCATGGAGGGTTTTGTTTCTTTATTCTATCTTCAGTTTACCTAGAGCAGTGGTTCTCAAACTTAGCTATACATTAAAATCACCAGGATTTTTATAAAATGCTATTGATAATATCTATGTGCAACCCAGCACAATTAAATCAACATATTTTTTAAAAGCTCTCCAGGTAATTCTAATGTGCAGCTAGGGTTTAGAACCACTAGCTTAAAGTCTGATGCTTTGTTTCTCCAATAGACACTATTGGCTTCCTATACAAACCATTGTTTCCTCTTTTTTGCTAGGCAGAGCCCTGATT
Source organism: Lipotes vexillifer (assembly GCF_000442215.2). Lineage (NCBI taxonomy): Eukaryota > Metazoa > Chordata > Mammalia > Artiodactyla > Lipotidae > Lipotes > Lipotes vexillifer. Next base: position 77,826 of record NW_006783886.1, read on the forward strand.
CATCTTAGGTGTCTTTTTTCCCCAAGCAACTCTGGGAAGGATGACTTATGCCCAGGTTCAGCCAACCCGATTAAACTCAGCCAATCGTAGTGAACCCATTTCCTTTGCCAGGAATTGATTTAAGAGTATATATGTTATCCATATCTAGCCAACAATATGCAAGGAAACATATTCTGGGGGCTTCTAGCAAAGTTTTCCACCCTCCTAGAAAAATGCTTTTTCTTCTGCTGTTGTATATGGATATGAGGCCTAGAACTGCTTTAGTCATCTTGACAGCATGGAGGAAGTTAATCTGAGGATATAGCTAACATCTTGAGAATGGCAGAGCAGAAGGGTAGAAATATTCTGTGACAATGTCATTCAGCTGCTGAATTAACTTGTCCCACTTCTGGAATTATGTAAAATAAATTCAAACAGCATCAGAGCACTTTGATTTACATAGCACCCAAAAAATATATTAAACAAGAAAAAAGCTATATCCCAAGCCTAAGTTTAGCTCAAAAATATCTTTCATTGTTTATATTTTGAAATCCTTATGAACTAAACCAATTGGTGAAAAACGTCAATTTTTCTTAAAAACTAGTGTCAGTTTTACTTAAGTGGCTTTATAGCACTTATTTTTATTAAGAAATAGTGTGTTGTAACAGACATAAGAAATTTAATAGCAGATCCTATCAAATATTTTTCAGAAGTACTAATTTGTTCTAATTTTTACATACACACATAATGTACAATATTAAATATATTTTTATACCATATGTACAAATACATGCATGTATTTGCTTTATTAAGTTATTGCCAACCACATGGTGCTTAGAGAAAATGAGTTTTTTAATATCTAACCACAATAATCCCATTATTTTCTAATAACTGTGTTTTTCCTTTTAATTGATTCTATGTATAACTTGCATTCCTTGCAAGTAGTATGTCTTACTGTCAAAAGTCCATATTATAATTTTGCTTCTAAAATGTCCTTTTACTAGAGCAGTAATTTCCTGACTCAAAGAATACAAGGGATATTTTGGAATGATGCTTTACTGTCAACCACACAGTTGGAATGCGATTAAAAGGAATTTGTTCCAAGATCTACTATGGAGTTTTAAAGTGGCACACACTGTAATCACCATGCTCCAACTTGCCACTTTAAAATCTGGTTACTTCCAAACTCTCTAAGTTCTTTTGTGTTGCTTTCTCTCTCTATCCCATCTGCAATTTCTGTATTATTTATTCAACAATAAAAAAAATCACCAGCACTTTTGTGGGAAGGGAGGAAACTAGACTACCCTTGGCAGGTGGTGTTTGCTAGATAAAGAAGACAGCAACATGTATTAGGAGTCTTTGCTTTTGGGAGCCAGCAGAGATGATTTGCCAAGGAAAAACAGGAAGTGGGGCTGGTGGAGAGTTCGGTGATGTGATCTCTTCCCACACAACCCACCAAATCTTCAACTAATTTACAAACTTACAACTATCATGGCATGCTTAATGTGATGGATTTCTTGTGAAAGCCAAGAGGGGATATAGTTTTGGTGCAGGACCAAGTGAGTTTAAAAGGCTGAAACTAAGTGGGTTCCATGAAGAAGGAAGAAAGAGTGCTAGGGGGGAAAAAAGGGCAGAAATTCTGAGAACATTCCCTTCCCCAGAATAGATCAGAGTGTGAAACGGGCACTTGAACCAGTTTTTCCCTCAGTAGTTTGGGAAACCTCAATGTATCTTTTATCTCCTTCATTATTCTACAAGCCCGCCCCTGAGACCAATGCTGCCTTTTACTCTTTGAATCACAACAGAACACAATAAGTGAATTTGATTCAGGTGGGAGAGCTCCTCCAGAAGGGTCTTTGTCCCTGCTACTCCCAAATTTAGGCAAGCTCTGTATGCAACTTTCCTTTTCTACTCAAAATATTAATAAGACTGGCTTCTCGATAGCGCTAAGAACTTGGCAGAACTTGGCAGGGTGACTTTAGTTCAGGGTCAAATCTGTATCTCCGGATCACTTATTGCTTTGTAGAGGACAAAGGATTGCTTCCACCCCTCCATCCCTGCTCTTAACACATTTCCTGACAGCTACCACTACTTAATAAGAGTAAGAAAGAGTCTCAAAAGTGCAGTATGTTTTCCTGAACTTCATCTGGAGCTCCAAGTTCCATTTCTGGTATCTTTTCCTCTCTACAAAAGATGGGAGTTTCTAAAGTCATAGTAATGGATCTGCATGCTCTAAAGTATTATAGGTGCTCATGTCTGTCTTCAATCCTCCTCCTCCAAAGATAAGTACCTGACATCATCTCTGCAGGGACTTTCACAAAGTAGAGACATAATAAATGTCTGGTGCATTGAACTGAATTATAAATGAAGTACCTATTGTTTGCTCTCTTTTTATTTATGCTATAACTATCCTTAGATAATGAATTTATCTTTTGGAGCACTAAAATACAACCATTAGGATCAGATATTTTATTTCACAAGTAGAAAAATCAACATTGGTCTTAAAAAGTTCTACAAATTTTTAAGAGGAATTTAATATTTTGAAGTTTATTTCTGGAGGCAAGCCCTTATTTCTTGTGAATTTCATTTCATTGATAGAAATATATGAGGTGTGTTAAGAACCATTGGTATTTCAATTGTAAATATTAAGGAAAATTGTATTACAATGCAGACAAGTAATCCTGAGCCCCAGCAGAGCAATAATGATTAACAACACGCTCTAGAGGGAGTATAAATTTTAATACTATCAGTCATAAAATCCATGTTTCAAAGGTTACAAAACAGAATCAAGTTTACCAAAAAGCAAATAAATCATTTTGCTTAGGGGTTTCTTGTTTTATCTCTGATTTTTTAAATAATCAGCATCATCTCCCCAGAGCAGGAAAACTATACCTACCTGCAAATGAACTATATGAAGTTCTAAAATCCTTACAGAGAATTCTCTCACTGGATTCTGCTCCTCATAAATTCTATTACCAGTATTTATTCAAATTTACTTTTAAAAAGATAAGTGAGACTTCAGGGAGGTGGCCTTTACATGGATTTTATTTGCTGATGATAATGATGACAGACCATGCCTCTTTATAAGATGGGTTAGAGATTAATCCCACACTAATCACAGTACTTTTTGAGAGCTGATCTCAATTCTGGACTCTAAACTAAGAGAAAACTAAAATAATCCAAAAAATATGCAGAAAGTCATGGAAATGGCTAAAAAGGCTATAATTCCATGAGTAAAAGTGCAAGAGAATGTGATGAAAATCAGTGAAGAATATTGAGAAACACAACATGCATACAAACAAAGCCAAATAAACTCAAACATCAATAGATTTTTAATGACACTATTTCATGATAGCTTGTTTGCTTTAATGCTTTTAAATACCCATAATCTTACATCTTTTTTCAAGTCACATGAACTATATAAGTCAATGTGTTTAATTTCAATTTCTTCAACAAATTAGTTAATAGTTTCACAAAATAAGGTGATCATATGAGATGAATCAGTTGTCCCATTCAATATTTTAATAGTCACATTTCCTATTTTCTATGTTTGTGATATTTTGTAATTTATAAAAGGCTATCCCTATAATTCTAAACATGCTATGGGAGCTTATAATCTAAAGGAAAGGAAAAGACTAACACATGAAACAGTAGCCATATTTAATCAATACTATTGATGCTCTTAGGAAAACCTAGTGAGGAGAGTTAATCTTTCCTGCAGAGAAAGTAAGAAACATCAAGTTGGAATAAACTCTCATGTATGTATTTAGCTCTGTCTACTTCAGGGATTAGCAAACTTTTTTCTGTAGAGGTCCATATCATAAATATTTTTGGCTTTGCTGAACATATGGTCTCTGTTGCAACTATTCAGTTTTGCTGTTCCAATGTGAAGAAGCCATAGACAGTATGTAAACAAATTTGCATGGTTGTGTATGTTCAAATAAAACTTTATTTTTGAAAACAGCTGGGGGGCATAACTTGACAATTCCCAGTCAAGTTCATCATTGAGAAGTTATGCATCCCATTTTCTATATGGAATAGAAAGCAAGAAAGGGACAGGCCAGGTAGAATTTTTTGGAATCCAGAACACCAAAAACACTTATATTTGAATGTAATTTCAATAAAATATGATGGATGATTTTATTGACCATTGTTCCACATTTTCCATGCAAATTCCTCCCTCCATTAGGACAGATTCTTTAGAACCTGTCAACTAGATAAAGCTCTTCCTAAGCTTCCTGTCATTGAATTTCCTTGGCAACTGAGATAGCTTTAAGATGACAGTCTACATATCAAATTTTGACAATTAAAAGCTTAATTACACTTTAAAATAAAAATAAAAGACTTTTTTCTATCATTTAGATATGCCCCAATTTTCTACGTTTTTCCTAGAAACCAGTATTTCACTACATCAGAAGGTAGAACAAAATTATTAAATAAGTACAAGTGCCCTGAAGCATCATAGCAACTTCCTCCTTTCACTCCACCCTCCATCATGAAATGTATCATAACACATTCAAAATTCTGAACAGAAACGTTGTAATATGGCTCTCATTTCAGTGATAAAACACTAATACAAAATTTCAGTGTTACAAAATGCAATTGCTAAACACGAGCTAGCCATTTAAAAATTCGACTAAAATTTCCTTTTCCTCTAATGTTGTTTCCTTTAGAAAAGTTATGAAAGGTGATCATGATGCAATCACAAATAATAATAGCTAATATTATTATATGCCAGGCAATATGTCAAGTGTTATACATTTAGTAAATCATTTAATACTCAAACCACCCTATATAAAAATTCACGTACTATTATTACTCTCATTATACAATGATGAAGAAACTGCTTGTCCAAAATCACAGGGCTACTAAGAAGCAGAGCTAGGATTTGAAAGCAGGTGTTCTAGGCTCCCAATGCTAATGAGGTCAAGGCCTTAATTCAGTGTCTGCACAGGAATGCTAGTCTCCTGGCACAGCCACTCTGCCCTACACTCTGTCTGGGAAATGTCACCACTGACAAAGAGGATGATGAAATAAGAGATGGAGGTGAATGCAGAGAAGTACAAGCCAAAAGTGGTAGAAAGTGCGAGGGGGGGGGTCCAAACGTCATTTATTCAACAAATGCTACAGGTCAGTAACCCTCCTTACAGACAATGGCAACCACATTTATTTCAGGCTTTGGAATCTGATCAGCCTGTCTAAAACCTTGCTCCACTACTTTTTTGATTACTTGCTTAAAATTTAGGAGACTCAGAATCCTCTTACATAAAATGAGGATACAAATCAGGATTGTTTTTCAGAGATGTTATGAGGATTAAATGATTTCACGAGGGCCTGATACATAGTGGGTGCCCCCAAAATGGTAGCTGCTACTATCATTCAGGGTTTTATTCATTTTAAATATGGAAGTGTCAAATAGTATGTTAAAAGATAACAGACATCTGGATAAAAATGTATCCAATCATTTGAATGGCCTGTCTATATAACTTTGGGTTTCTCAAAATTTACTGATTATCTACCATGTACTAAACTTTATTAGAAAAAAAAAAAAAACCCAGCTGTGGTTAGTCATAAAGACAAACTCTCTAGAAGATTGACTGAATTTTTCACTTTCATCTGAAGACATTACATGTATACAACGGTTAAGACATTACTTCAATTCACAGAGCTTCCTACCTTGTCTATGGCTACAGTATGTTTTGACAAATCCTTCAGTCTTCAGCAAGGCTTACAAGGCCAGGCAGGCTGAACACCCCCTCCTACGAACATATGCTTATTTCCAGTTTAAAGCCACTTCATCCATTTTTCCCAATGCACCATAAAAATATCATTTTATCACTGTCTATGTGTCCCTTGATACACCAAAGATAGAATTGTGTTGGATGCCATCTGATGTCATCATTAAATGAGGTAGTGACAATCGTATTTTAATGTAGTTAAATCATACACCAGTAAAATTTTTAACATATGATGCTATTAATTATGTAACATTGCAAACAAACATAAAGAAACAGATCATGTTTCAAGGAGCTTTTGTTAAATCAAAGGAAGGAAAAAAGAAAGACAGAAAAGGAAGAAATAAAGAGACAAACTATATTCAAAGAAACAAAATTCTTTTGTAATTTTCTCTTAAGAGAATTGTCTGAATATACATTTTCCCAAGAAGACATACAAATGGCCAAAGGCACATGAAAAGATGCTCAGCATCACTAAACGTCAAGGAAATGCAAAGCAAAATTACAACGAGCTATCACTTCACACCTGTTAGAGTGGCAATAAACAAAAAGACAAGAAATGACAAGTGTTGGTGAGGATGTAGAGAAAGGGAAACAAACACTTGTGCTCTGTTGGTAGGAATATAAATTGGTGCAGCCACTATGGCAAACAGAATGGAAGTAACACAAAAATTTTAAAAAAGAACTCCCACATGACCCAGCAATTCCACTTTTGGGCATTTATGCCAAGAAAACAAAAACACTAATGCCAAAAGATAGATGTACCCTCATATTCACTCCAGTACTGTTTACAATAGCCAAGACCGGGAAACAACTTGTGGCCAGCAAGAGATGAATAGATGTTAAAAATGTGCCCCCCTGACAGACACACACTAGAATATTTTTCAGCCAAGGAAAAGAAAGAAATCTTGCCATTTGCAACAACATGGATGGACCTTAAGCGTATTATGCTAAGTGAAATACGTCAGAAAGAGAAAGACAAGTACCACGTGATCTCACTTATGTGTAGAATCTAAAAAAAAACAACCTAAAAAAACCCTGAGCACATGGATATAGAGAACAGTCTGGTTGTTACCTGAGGGCAGGGGCAAGGGGGGGGGGCAGAGGGACATAGATAACAGGGTTAAAAGGTACAAATTTCCAATTATGAAATGAATAAGTCATGGGGAATATATGCACACCATGGTGACTATGGTAAATAATACCGTATTGCATATTTGAAAGTAGCTGGGAGAGTGGACCTTGAAAGTTCTCACAAGAAAAAAAGTTTCACACAAGAAAAAAAAATGTTTGCAACTATGTATGGTGAATGGATGGTGAACTGGCCTTATTGTGGTGATCACTTTGTAATACGTACAAATATCAAATCATTAAATTGTACACCTGAAACTATTATAATGTTATATCAATTGTTGTCACTTATACCTCAAAAAGAGAATAAAGTACCTATTGGACTTGTGCTACTGTTCACAAACTAAATTTTAAAAGGAGGAAAAAGCAAAATAATGTTACAGAACCATATGATTATGATTACTAAAATAATAAGACACATAATTAGGTTATATTTAAGCACAAGTTGGGAATGACCTGGCAATATATGAATAGCAAAGTCATAAATGAGGGAAAAGACATTTTCCCACAGATGAGATAAACAGCGTGAAGCCTCAGGTGGGTTAGAATTAATGTGATTAGTTCCAGCATGCAGCAAATCCCACGAGGTAGAATTTATCTTTCATCTGTTTTCAATTCATCCAGCTGGTACAGAAAAGTTTTTTTCCCTGTCACTCCACTGTTGTCATCCTGTCTTAGGTTCTGTTTTCAAACTTAAACCACCTATTACATCTTTGTTACAGGAAAGCTTAAACAAAGTGCATTTGTATAAGAATTTCAGAATACTCCATTAGGTGACTATCCTTGATCTTTGCTTTTACAGAAAATTTATGTGAATTAAGCCAAAATTATACTGAAATGACAGAATATGAGTTATGACTATAAGAATTTGTATTAAGTATAACCAGAATATAAACGATGTGCTTTTCTCACGGGAGATTCTACATTTATTCCAATGATACTGCCATTGTTTAAATATTTTTAATAAAACAAATGAGTTTGTTAAACACCAGTTTCATCATATAACAAGGTTACATTACTGAATCAGGTCCGTTTGCCTGACGAGCAGCAAGCCACACACTGAGATGCCCAGGTTTGCAGCAGAGAAAAGTTTTATTCACAAAGCAGCCAAGTGAGGAGATGAGAGAACAAATCTCAAATCCGTGTCCCTGAAGGCAAGGGGCCTGGGCTATTTATGGGACAGAGCTGAGACCGGGGAGTGTGAGGAAAAGTGATTAGAGACAAGAAAAAGGTGAGGTAATTATTGTTAGGGTGGAGTTTTCAGCCCTCTGATGTCAAAAGGTCACCGACGGCATTTGTGCATGCCCAATCGGAGGACTGGTGATCCCAACCAGTCTTAACCAGCTTCAGCTCAAACTAGACACAGCTGACTCCATGTTTCTGGAAAACAACTCAGGCAGAACATCTTGTTTAGGCTCTGTGAAGCTTGGAGGACCTGCAAGTCTTTTGTAGCAACAATTAAAGCAAGCTTGATCAGTGAAGGCAGATGACAGGTGTAATGGATTTAACTGATGATTACCCTCATTTCAGTTAGTCATCTCTAAGCTCCTGGTTAGTGTTATATGACTATCAAAATAGTCCATTCAACCACTAGCTCTACTAATACTGGGACAGAGTAGAGGACGCATAAGATCATTATCTTATGTGGGACACAGAGAATGCCACTCTACGTGGAATTTCTCTGAAAGGTATTGATACATTGAAAACAAGAGGGCAAGAGAAGGGCAATGAAAGAAAAACAGGAAGCACCAAAACACACACACACACACACACACACACACACACACACACACACACACACACACACAAACAGGCAAAAAACCCCATCAAAAACCACTACTCTTCACTCATTCATTCACTCTTTTAAACAACTATGCCAAGGGCTAACCTTGACCTTAATGGTGAAGCTTTTGAATAATCTTATGTTTCAAAGACTTATGAAAAAAATATCCTTTGAAAATGTTATCTCCATGTTTAAAAATACAAAATCTGTATACTGAGCATACTCTCCGAATGTTGGTTTGAGTCAGGATTATTGATTCTAATAAAACTCTCGTTAATACTTTTTGTTTGATATGCCTGTCTTATAGGTGCAGTGTGTGAATGTGTGTGTGAGAAAGAGATGGAGACAGAGAGACAAACACAATAGACAGGGAGAGAGATAACTTGCTGACTCAATTTTACGACATACCTTTGTAATGTCAGAGCTTTTCATACTCTGGATAACTCAAATCACTGAGCCTTTATCTTGAAAAAACCCAGAATACAAAGAGACTCATGTAAGGGCTGCTACTTCTGCTTTCTTAAAAAGTTGACCAGGTCTTTGAAAAGGCAACTGGGACTACCATGTGCTCAGTGCAGTTAGAATGGATCTGAACTTTCTTATGCTTTACCTACATCCTCTTCTTCACACATCAATTTGCTGCAGAATGGGTAAGGGGAAGAGGCCTGGGATGGAGGACCACATTTACAAAGGCCCATAAACAAGAAAAAATATAAATGTTGAAGGAATTCAACCTGACTACAGCATAAAATATGAAGAGGAATGGCATAAGGTAAAGTAAGACCTGTAACCAAAGACCAGATAATAAAGGGCCTTTTGGGTCATGTTAAGATGATCAGATTTTATTCTCAGGTTAATGGAGAATCCTTGAAAAATCTGAAGTAGGGCTGTGATTTACTTTATAGTTAGGTCATTCCTCTGTCTCGAGTGTGAGGAATGGATTCGGAAAGATTAAAAGAGGAGAGACTAGTTAGGAAACTGTCATTAATCAGATGAAAGATGATGGTGGACTCAACTAAGTAGTTGAGGTGGATATGAAGATAGATGTCAACTAGTGGTGATGAATGTCAAGTGAATAGAAATGAAAGCTATTAAGGAGGTAGAATTAACTGGGCTTGTGTATTAACTGGTTTGGTGGAATAAGGACAGTACAGCACACCAGGTAGAAACACAAGAAAGGAGAGGGACTCAGAGATGTTGAGGGGAGAGAGAGAGATGGTCTCTAAACAGTCTTTTTCATCCAAACTGTCACCCTTGGGTCTGGTTTATTTTTAGATAGGTTTAAAAAGTTGGGAATCAAAACTGTTTTTAAAAATCATCTTGCATAAAGATGGTCCATAGAAGGTATTGGTCCATACAATGTTTTTTAAAAGTTGCCAAACTTCAAAGATCAGGAAATTAAACACACACATCCAGATTTTTAGCTTCTCCATACAACTGGAAGATTTGGCAACCCTGGGCCATCATACCCACATAGTAAAAAACTGGGTGAAGTTGGTTAGTGACTACTGTCCTTAAATAGAGCATATACTCTCCAGGTTTCTTGAGTCCCCACACTCCCTACTTTCTCACCAGCATAAAGGCCTTTTGTTAGTTACCAGAGATCATCTTTACACTTCATCCATCTATTTTACCTAATGGGCTCTAAGGCATTTGAGTTTGAGTAATTTTTTAAATAACATTCTGGTTTCAGGAGGAAATCAGTGAGTGACAGAATCATACTACAAAATACTGAAAGAAACATATAGAAGGACATGAGAAAGTTAATAGAATAATAATCCATTGTACCATCAATCAAGGAGTAAACGCAAGGTATTTATTTAGCTTGGTGCCATATCACTTGGTACCAATTTGGTCTTATAACTAAAACAAATGTCTTCTCTTCAAGAAAGAAAAACAACTTTTCAAAGTTCAACTTGAATTTAAAACTTCTTAAAACTAATCAAAAACAAAATCAGCTACTCATTAGCTAAATACCTCATCTAGATTTTCTTCAAGTATAATTTTTTTTTTTTTTTTTTGCGGTACGCGGGCCTCTCACTGTTGTGGCCTCTCCCATTGTGGAGTACAGGCTCCGGACGTGCAGGCTCAGCGGCCATGGCTCACAGGCCCAGCCACTCCGCGGCATGTGGGATCTTCCCGGACTGGGGCACGAACCCGTGTTCCCTGCATCGGCAGGCGGACTCTCAACCACTGCGCCACCAGGGAAGCCCAAGTATAATCTTTTTTAAGTCTATTTTGGTTTTCTTTGGGGGGGGTATAATTTTTTTAACTGATTAAGAAAAAAAGAATATCCATGGTAAAGCAGAAATACTTGCCATGTTATATTACCATACCAGAAAAACATCCTAATATATGTATCAACACTATTTTCAATTAACTCTAATAAGCAAATATAATTCTAAGATTATGAAAAGGAACTGCTAGGATAATTGTTCTAGAAGTACTGCAATTAAAGATGAAAGTACATAATGCTTTCTTCTGGCAAAAGAACATTTCACTGGCACAGACAAGCAGTCCCTCATGTAACATTTAACAATCAGTAGATGATACATAAATAGGAACAATCCCTCCCCCCACAAAAACTCAATAAATCCAAGTCTTAATCAGAATATGAAAGTTTGTATATTTTCTCTAATAATAATATAGAAAATAAAATTAAAACTAACCTGCCGATTGAAAGAAAAACTTAACATCACAATATACTTTGAAATCATATATATTTTACTACAGAAAAATCACACCCATTTAAAAATTAATTTTAGAAGTAACTATAGCAAAGGAACTTTCAAAATTAATTCATTTATTTTTAATTTTTTCAATTAAAGTATAGTTGATTTACAATGTTGTGTTAGTTTCTGGTGTGCAGCAAAGTGATTCAGTTTTATATCATTTTCTTTTTCATATTATTTTCCATTATCATTTATTACAGGAGATTGAATATAGTTCCCTGTGGTATACAGCAGGAACTTGTTTATTTATGATAGTTTGTATCTGCGGTCCCAAACTCCTAATTTAGCCCTCCCCCCACCCCACTTTCCACTCTGGTAACCATAAGTGTGTTTTCTATGTCTATGAGTCTGTCTCTGTTTTATAAATAAGTTCATTTGTGTCATATTTTAGATTCCACACATAAGTGATATCATATGATATATGTTTTTCTCTGACAACTTCACTCAGTATGATAATCTCTAGGTCCACCCATGTTGCTGCAAAAGGCATTATTTCATTCTTTTTAATGGCTGAGTAGTATTCCATTGTATATATCCATTCATCTGTTGATGGACATTTAGGTTGCTTTCATGTCTTGGCTATTGTAAATAGTGCTGCTATGAACACAGGGCTATATGTATCTTTTCAAATTACAGTTTTGTCCAGATATATGCCCAGGAGTAGGATTGCTGGATCATATGGCAAGTCTATTTTAAGTTTTTTAAGGAACCTCCATACTGTTTTCCATAGTGCTGCACCTATTTACATTCCCACCAACAGAGTAAGAGTTCCCTTTTCTCCACACCCTCTGCAGCATTTGTTATTTGTAGACTTTTTAGTGATGGCCATTCTGACCTGTGTAAGGTGGTACCTCATTGTAGCTTCAATTTACATTTATTTTTTAATAACTTAAGGAAAAATTTAAATGTTGTAATAATATTGTTAAATATTAGGCTTTCAAATTCATTCATTTCTTGATTTTTTTCTCAAATTTCATAAAGAAATTGCTGTTCTTTGGATGTATAACAACATTATAGACATGACTTAAGAGGTTGACTTAACCTCTTATCAAAGAGGTTGTTCCAAATTATATATACCTCTGGCTTTAAGCAAAGATAATATAAAAAATAAACCACTTTTATTAGATAGCAGTATACAGATCAGTTTTTATCATCTTTGTTCAATCAATAATTTCATAGGAAGCCCTTCAAACTAATCCAAAGGAAAAACAACTCTTGCTTAATAAAGTAGGATTAGCAGGTAGAACTGAAGTGTCTGCAAACAGAAGGTGAGCTACTGTGTGTCTCTGGGTAGACAGTATTCCCTTTTATGTATATAGTGGTGGGTCAAATGGGTAGATGTATAACTGATATCTGAATATAGACTATATTTAAAATATAATTACTAAATGCCATTAAATAAACAAAAATAAGATTGCTATCAGAATACTGACAAGAAGCAATGTCAATATTTTAGAGGCACTTGCTCCTGGACTGTAACATTTACAACTCTAATAAGAGAAAAGAGATGGAGACAGTATAGAAAGCATGACGACTAAAATGTTTTTGGTTGCCAATGTTGTAGATTAGTATGAAAATCAATAATAAATGTTCTATGGAATATTCTAGTAGCAAACAGGTAATTGGATCAACCTGCCAGTTTATCTCTATTCACATTTTAAGCTACTTCTTTTGCTCTTTTCTCCTTCTCTACAATTTCTTTCTTCTCATCTCTTTTCTCTTTTGCCCATGCTCAATGTCTATTGTTATCTGAGACTAGTTTTGGAACTTAACTAAAAAGGGTTCTTTCTTCTTTCTAGGCATTGTATTGAGACAGTTTCACACTAGTCTCAGACAACTTTAAACCACTACTGCCAATTTGGTTCCCCAAACATAATATCATCACTAAATGCTATTCTATCCATTTTAAACTCTACAGCCTTTGAGGTTTTCTTCCAGTTGTCATTCCTCTGATTCCCACGAGTTACTTACCCAAAAGGTTTCTCTAATTTGGCCAAACACTTATTTGTCCAGTAAAAATTGGCCACACACCTATAATATTTATCAATAGAGTACCTGATATAAAAGCTGCCCCTGCAAAGAACTGAAACCTACCAAGGTGATAAATAAGCACTGTAAAATGTGCTAAATACTGATCTTAATGGAAACACATACTAAGAGCTGTAATGTAATTAACTTAGTGTTACCATTTGTAAAACATTTTAGAATGTTTTCATTTTCTAAATATAAACCAATGTGTACTATATTACATACATCCTGGGTAATTTCATTGCCTCTATCTTCCAATTTAATAATTATCTCCTCAGCTGTGTTTAATCAGCTGTTTAACTCCTCTATTACCATTTTAATTTTAATAATTATATTTTTAAATTTTTAATACACACTGGTTATTTTTAATCTATCTTTTAATAAAATAACTTTTTCCTTTTTTATGTTTTTACATGCTTTTAAAATTTTTTTAAATTTTTCTGTAATTTTTCAACCCCTCTGGGAAATATATTTATTACAGGAGCTGTTTTTTTAGTAGTTATCTATTTTAGATATATTAGTGTATATATGTCAATCCCAATCACCCAACTGATTCCATCACCATCCCCCACAACCTCCGCTTTCCACGATTGGTGTCCATATGGTTGTTCTCTACATATGTGTCTATATTTCTGCCTTGCAAACTGGTTCATCTGTACCATGTTTCTAGATTTCACATATATGCATTAATATACGATATTTGTTTTCCTCTTTCTGACTTACTTCACTCTGTATGACAGTCTCTAGGTCCATCTACCTCTCTACAAATGACCCAATTTTGTTCCTTTTTATGACTGAGTAATATTCCATTGTATATATGTACCACTTCTTTATCCATTCGTCTGTTGATGGGCATTTAAGTTGCTTCCATAACCTGGCTATTGTAAATAGTGCTGCAGTGAACATTGTGGCACATATACCTTTTTGAATTATGCTTTTCTCAGGGTATATGCCCAGTAGTGGGATTACTGGGTCATATGGTAGTTCTATTTTTAGTTTAAGGAACCTCCATACTGCTCTCCATAGTGGATGTATCAATTTACATTCCCACCAACAGTGCAAGAGGGTTCAATTTTCTCCACACCCTCTCCACCATTTGCTGTTTGTAGATTTTCTGATGATGCCCATTCTAACTGGTGGGAGGTGATACCTCATTGTAGCTTTGATTTGCATTTCACTGATAATTAGTGATGTGGACCAGCTTTTTATGTGCCTCTTGGCCATCTGTATGTCTTCTTTGGAGAAATATCTACTTACTTCTGCCCATTTTATGATTCAGTTGTTAGTTTTTTTTTTATATTGAGCTGCATGAGCTGTTTATATATTTTGGAGATTAATCCTTTCTCCATTGATTCGTTTGCAAATATTTTCTCCCATTCTGAGGGTGGTCTTTTCATCTTATTTATAGTTTCATTTACTGTATAAAAGCTTTTAAGTTTCATTAGGTGTCATTTGTTTATTTTTGGTTTTATTTCCATTACTCTAGAAGGTGAGTCAAAAAAGATCTTGCTGTGATTTATGTCAAAGAATGTTCTTCCTATGTTTTCCTCTAAGAGTTTTATAGTGTCTAGTCTTACATTTAGGTCTTTAATCCATGTTGAGTTTATTTTTGTGTATGGTGCTAGGGAGTGTTCTAATTTCATTCTTTTACATGTGGCTGTCCAGTTTTCCCAGCACCACTTATTGAAGAGACTGTATTTTCTCCATTGTATATCTTTGCCTCCTTCATCATAGATTAGTTGACCATAGGTGCGTGGGTTTACCTCTGGGCTTTCTATCCTGTTCCATTGATCTATATTACTGTTTTTGTGCCAGTACCATATTATCTTGATTACTGTAGCTTTGTAGTATAGTCTGATGTCCGGGAGTGTGATTAAGCCAGCTCTGTTTTTTTCCCTCAAGATTGCTTTGGCTATTCCGGGTCTTTTGTGTATCCATACAAATTTTAAGATTTTTTGTTCTCATTCTGTAAAAAATGCCACTGGTAATTTGGTAGGGATTGCATTGAATCTGTAGATTGCTTTGGGTAGCATGATTATTTTCACAATATTGATTCTTCCAATCCAAAAACATGGTATATCTCTCCATCTGTTTGTGTCATCTGTGATTGATTTCGTCAGTGTCTTATAGTTTTCTGAGTACAGGTCTTTTACCTCCTTAGGTAGGTTTATTCCTAGGTATTCTATTCTTTTTGTTGCAATGGTGAAAGGGATTGTTTCCCTAATTTCTCTTTCTGATATTTTGTTGTTAGTGTATAGAAATGCAAGAGGTTTCTGTGCATTAATTTTGTATCCTGTTACTTTATCAGATTCATTGATTAGTTCTAGTACTTTTCTGGTGGCATATTTAGGATTCTGTATGTATAGTATCATGTCATCTGCAAACAATGACAGTTTTACTTTTTCTTTTCCAATTTGTATTCCTTTTATTTCTTTTTCTTCTCTGACTGCTGTGGCTAGGACTTCCAAAACTATGTGGAATAATACTGACTAGAGTGGAGGACATCCTTGTCTAGTTCCTGATCTTAGAAGAAATGTTTTCAGTTCTTCACCATTTAGAATGGTGTTTGCTGTGGGTTTGTCATATATATGGCCTTTATTATATTGAGGTAGATTTGGTCTATGTCCACTTTCTGGAGAGTTTTTATCATAAATGGGTGTTGAATTTTGTCAAAAGCTTTTCCTACATCTACTGAGATGCTCATGTGTTTTTTATTCTTCAGTTTGATAATATGGTGTACCACATTGATTGATTTGCATATATTGAGAAATCCTTGCATTCCTGGGATAAATCCCAATTGATCATGGCGTATGATCCTTTTAATGTGTTGTTTGATTCTGTTTGCTAGTATTTTGTTAAGGATTTTTGCACCTATATTCATCAGTAATATTAGTCTTTTTCTTTTTTTGTAGTATTTTTGTCTGGTTTTGGTATCTGGGTGATGGTGGCCTCATAGAATGAATTTGGGAGTGTTCCTTCCTCTGCAATATTTTGGAAGAGTTTGAGAAAAATGGGTGTTAGCTCTTCTCTAAATGATAGAATTCACCTGTGAAGCCATCTGATCTTGGACTTTTGTTTGTTGGAAGATTTTTAATCACAGTTTCAATTTTTTTACTTGTGATTGGTCTGTTCATATTTTCTATTTCTTCCTGGTTTGGTTATGGTTATACATTTCTAAGAATTTGTCCATTTCTTCCACGTTATCCATTTTATTGGCATAGAGCTCCTGGTAGTAGTCTCTTAGGATGCTTTGTATTGCTGCAGTATATGTTATAACTTCTCCTTTTTCATTTCTAATTTTATTAGTTTGAGTTCTGTCCCTCTTTTTCTTCATGAGTCTGGCTAAAGGTTTATCAATTTTATCTTCTCAAAGAACCAGATTTTAGTTTAATTGATCTTTGCTACTGTTTTCTTTGTTTCTATATCATTTATTTTTGCTCTGATCTTTATGATTTCTTTCCTTCTACTAACTTTTGGATTTTTTTGTTCTTTTTTCTCTAGTTCCTTTAGGTGTAAGGTTAGCTTGTATATTTGAGATTTTTACTTGTTTCTTGAGGTAGGCTTGTATTGCTATAAACTTCCCTCTTAGAACTGCTTCTGCTGCATCCCATAGGTTTTGGATCGTCATGTTTTCGTTGTCATTTGACTCTAGATTTTTTTTGATTTCCTCTTTGAATTCTTCAGTGATCTCTTGGTTATTTTAATGTATTGTTTAGCCTCCATGTGTTTGTGTTTTTTACGGTTTTTTTCCTGTAATTGATTTCTCATCTCATAGCGCTGTGGTTGGAAAAGATGCGTGATATGATTTCAATTTTCTTAATTTTACTGAGTCTTGATTTGTGACCCAAGATGTGATCTATCCTGGAGAATGTTTTGTGTGCACTTGAGAAAAAAGTGTAATCTGCTGTTTTTGGATGGAATATCTGATAAATATCAATTAAATCTATCTGGTCTATTGTGTCATTTAAAGCTTGTGTTTCCTTATTAATTTTATGTCTCGATGACCTGTCCATTGGTGTGAGGTTAATGTTCCCCACAATTATTATTTATTTATTTATTTATTTATTATTATTATTTTGGCTGCATTTCATCTTTGCTGCGTGCAGGTTTTTCTCTAGTTGTGGTGAGTGGGGGCTACTCTTTGTTGCAGTGTGCAGGCTTCTCATTGCAGTGGCTTCTCTTTTTGTGGAGCATGGGCTCTAGGCATGCAGGCTTCAGTAGTTGTGGCACGCAGGCTCAGTAGCTGTGGTGCACAGGCTTAGTTGTTCTGTGGTATGAGAAGTCTTCCCGGACCAGTGCTCGCACCCGTGTCTCCTGCACTGGCAGGAAGATTCTTAACCACTGAGCCACCAGGGAAGTTCCCTCAACTATTATTGTTTTAATGTCAATTTCCTCTTTTATAGCTGTTAGCATCTGCCTTACGTATTGAGGTGCTCCTATGTTCAGTGCATATATATTTATAAATGTTATATCTTCTTGGATTGATCTCTTGAACATTATGTAGTGTCCTTCCTTGTCTCTTGTAAAATTCTTTATTTTAAAGTCTATTTTATCAGATATGAGTATTGTTACTCTAGCTTTCTTCTGATTTCCATTTGCATGGAATATCTTTTTCCATTCCCTCACTTTCAGTCTGCATGTGTCCCTGGGTCTGAAGTGGGTCTCTTGTAGACAGCATACATATGGGTCTTGTTTTTGTATCCATTCAGTGAGCCTGTGTCTTTGGGTTGGAGCATTTAATCCATTCACATTTAAGGTAATTATAAATATGTATGTTCCTAATACCATTTTCTTAACTGTTTTGGGTTTGTTTTTGTAGGTCCTTTTCTTCTCTTGTGTTTCCTGCTTAAAGAAGTTTCTTTAGCATTTGTTGTAGAGCTGGCTTGGTGGTGCTGAATTTTCTAAGCTTTTGCTTGTCTGTAAACCTTTTGATTTCTCCATCAAATGTGAATGAGATCCTTGCTGGGTAGAGTAATCTTGGTTGTAGTTTCTTCTCTTTCTTCACTTTAAATATGTCCTGCCACTCCCTTCGGGCTTGTAGAGTTTCTGCTGAGAAATCAGCTGTTATCCTTATGGGAGTTCCCTTGTATGCTATTTGTCAATTTTCCCTTGTTGCTTTTAATAATTATTCTTTGTCTTTAATTTCTGTCAATTTGATTACTATGTGTCTCAGTGTGTTTCTCATTAGGTTTGTCCTGTCTGGGACTCTCTGCAGTTCTTGGACTTCAGTGGCTATTTCCTCTCCCATGTTAGGGAAATTTTCGACTATGAACTCTTCAAATGTTTTCTCAGGTCCTTTCTCTCTCTCTTCTTCTTGGACCCCTATAATGAGAATGTTGTTGCGTTTAATGTTGTCCCAGAGGTCTCTTAGGCTGTCTTCATTTCTTTTCATTCTTTTTTCTTTATTCTGTTCCATGGCAGTGAATTCCACCATTCTGTCTTCCAGGTCACTTATCCATTCTTCTACCTGAGTTATTCTATTGATTCCTTCTAGTGTAGTTTTCATTTCAGTTATTTTTGTTCATCTTTTTTTGTTTGTTCTTTAATTCTCCTAGGTCTTTGTTAAACATTTCTTGCATCTTCTAGATCCTTGCCTCCATCCTTTTTCCGAGTTCCTGAATCATCTTCACTATCATTATTATGAATTCTTTTTCTGGAAAGTTGCCTATCTCCACTTCAGTTAATTGTTTTTCTGGTGTTTTATCTTGTTCCTTCATCTGGTACATAATCCTCTACCTTTTCGTTTTGTCTATCTTTTTGTGAATGTGGTTTCCTTCCACAGGCTGCAGTATTGTAGTTCTTTCTTGCTTCTGCTGTCTGCCCTCTGGTAGATGAGGCTATCTCTGTGTAAAACATTTTTGATGCAACCTTTTATTTTTTCCTTAAGGTCGGTTAATTTTGTCCCCATTTTAAAAATGAGAAAAATGAAGCTTGCTTAAGAACACATAACCAGTATATGGTGGTTCAGAATTTGAAGCAATATTTGACTCCAAACCTACATTTTTAACAGTTACAAATTATAAACAAATAATGGGCATGAACCCAACAGTAAAGGGCTATCCTTTGCTTTTACTCTGTTCATATCATCTTTATGCCTTAGAGCATTACTTTCTTCCCCACCTGATATACGTTTTCTGAAATGCTGTTTTCCTTCTATTTAGGACTTATTCCAAACTCACCTCATGATGACTTCCTGACTTATAGTGCTTCATTCTCATTGCTCCCTTAGAGTCATTGCTTTATATCTGAAATCTATCAATATTTTGAATATTAAATATGAACTAACTGTAAACATTCTTTATAATTAATGTCACAGGTGAATACTCTATGGCCTCAACTAGTTATTAATACCCTTGGAAGCACTAGCTTCTAAGTACTTGGTACACTAGCTTCATGGTACCTAGTGTAGTAACTTACAAATGATGACATACAATTCTTTTGGGAGCAGAAATCAATAAAATAGTAATGTTACTGAGTAAAAGCCAGTACTGTTATTTTTCAAATTGACTATATTTTTTCCAGAAGTTGATAATAAAACATATATATTATCAAAAGCCAATATAAGAACATTTATACAATTTTGAAGAAACAATAAACAATAACATGGAAGCAAACATACTGTTTTATGAAAGAAAGAGTATCAAATTTGAAACAGGACCAATAACATACAGATAATTTGATCTCTTCATGTGTACAACTCATTTTTATTTCCCTAAAAATATTATTTAATAAGTACTTAGTAACTAATAAATTCTATTAATAGTCCAACAAGTAAGAATGTAGATAATCCTCAATTAAATCCATGGGTATAAATGAATAGATGCATTTCATGTTAATATCTTGAATTGGAAACTTTATATTACAGTTGATTATATATTGCAGATACTTTTCATCTGGCTATTCACATGACTGTCTTTCTCTTATGAAACTTATATACTGGTAATTATCATTATATTGCTCAAGACTATGATTAAGATAGTAGCATCTGGAGTGCCTCCACAGCCATCAAATCTCCTGGAATAATATATATCTTCAATTTTGAAAATTAAAATAGAAATACAAAATTCAAAAATATAGAGCATTATTTCATAAATGTAGTGGGGTGAAAAATTCATTATCTTAACAGTAGGCAGCAGAATTTAGTAAAAAAGAAAATTGATGTTTCAGTTGGGGTGAAAGTAGGACCAGAAAATCTAGTACAATAGGTTCCAATACAGGTAAAGAGATAGCTAAATTTCTTTGCACTAGAAATAATCAAAATCTCAAAGGTGAGTGGGTAGAGAGAAGAGAGCTAAGAAGTAAAGGAGTTAAAGAAAAGACATCAGCAAGACTCAGGTAGGCACAGGGCTGAAGAAAGTGGTAAAATAAAAATCTGATGTTGGGGTAACAAAAGGACTTTTAAAAACAGGGATATCTCATGTTTTATGTGAAATTGTTTGTATTACTACATTTCAGTGTTGTCCCTCCAAACCCAGATATTTAATAAAATATAATTTCATATGCTTTTTGTGAATGGATTTCATAAACAGAGCTGAGTTTTACATCTGGGTCAACACTGTAGAGTGTAAACTTAGGAAGCACAAGATGACAAGAGGATAACTAAACTGAATTTTATTCAATAAAAACAAGAGCTTACAGAAAACAATATTGACAACGTGAAACACTTCTTTTACCCACCCCTGCAAATGATCTTATCAATATTAAAACAAATCCCCTACGGAATATTAAAATTTACATGAAATTGAAAACATGTCAATTATATAATTTTAAAACCAACTATAATTAAAAAATGTTTTTTAAAAATGAATAAAATAATTAAATTGCTGTGGCATTGGTGACCCATAAGTAAGTAAATCAATAAGCAGGTAGATACTTGTAACAGAATGAATAATCTAGAAACAAATGGAGGTATATAAGATATCAGCCTAGGGCTTCCCTGGTGATGCAGTGGTTGAGAGTCCGCCTGCCAATGCAGGGGACATGGGTTTGTGCCCCAGTACAGGAATATCCCACATGCCACGGAGCGGCTGGGCCCGTGAGCTGTGGCTGCTGAGCCTGCGTGTCCGGAGCCTATGCTCCACAATGGGAGAGGCCACAGCAGTGAGAGGCCTACGTACCACAAAAACAAACAAACAAAAAAAAGATATCAGCCTATCATTGGAATTCAAACTTATATTCTGACACTGGTAATCTTTGTTCAAAGAAATTGTATGCTTCCACTTCAATAAAGATGAAGTAGCAGAAACAAGACATATTCTTACCTAAACTACAAGAAAACCAGAATAAACATATAAAAACACTGTTTTCAGACATTGAAAAACAAGTAACACTGTGACTTTTGAGAGAAAGGAAACAATAAAGATGAGCCTTATGACTGCCCCAGTTTGTGCTTGGAGGCAGTTTCCAAGAGGTAGCCTGGAAGAAAGAAGCTAAAGAGACCATGGCTGTCTCACTGAGTTGGGGTGATAGAGATTGGAGTTTGGAAAGACCAACGCAGCTTGAATCAATGGGAGAGAATACCAAGGATACCACTACTGCACAGATAAAGAAAGCTCTAAATATCTGCATGAGGTCCATTCCAGGAGTTAGGTGGCTACTGATCTGCCCTATGTGAGTAGAAATCACTTGAGGCCAGAGAAAGAAGCACTGGAAAACAGTAGAATAAACATTTCTCAGAGCTCACAGTATTTGAGAGAAAGATTTCTACCACACTGAACAGAAAGACAATCAAAGAATACCTGGACATTGAGAGGAGACTCCAGTGGGTCATGCCTTAGTGAAAGCAGCCAGAGGAAAGAAAGGCTTATTCTCTACAAAAGAACAAAGATGAGGCTTACAGCCAACTAATCATCCGAAACTGAAAGACAGAAGACAACTGTAGACACTTTAAAGCACTGAAATAAAACAACAAGAAAAAAGGATTCTTTGCCAGCACATAAGAAACATGAAAGGACATTTCTGAGGTAGAGATAAAGTGATATAAATGGGAATTTGCACAGAAGATGAAGAGTTATGAAAATGGTAAATACATGGTAACTATAGGGTATAAAGTGTTTCTCATTTTAATCATTTTAAAAGATAATTGTTTAAGGCAAAAATAATAGTGCATTATTGTAAAGTTTATAACATATGGAGAGGTAAAATAATATAAGCAAGAAAACAAGGAAGGGAGGGGAAAATGGAGGTATGTTGTTAAAAGGTTCTTACATGTTTACGTGAAGTAGCATAATATTATCTGATGGTGAACTGATAAGTTAAAATCATGTTGTAGACTTTGGAGTAACCATTAAGCAAATAAAACAAAAAGCCACAGATGGGAAAAGTAGTGAAGATAAAATGGAATCATAAAATATATTCACTTTATCTAAAAGAGAAAAAGGGGGAAAGTAACAAAAAACAAATATAGGGAAAAGAATACAAATATCAAGA
Source organism: Lipotes vexillifer (assembly GCF_000442215.2). Classification (NCBI taxonomy): domain Eukaryota; kingdom Metazoa; phylum Chordata; class Mammalia; order Artiodactyla; family Lipotidae; genus Lipotes; species Lipotes vexillifer. The sequence continues at coordinate 100,643 of NW_006783886.1, forward strand.
CAGTTGACTTAAACCCAAACACAGGAAAAAGAATATAGAATATAAATGGCCTGAACAATCTAATGAAAAGGTAGAGACTAAATAAAACACTATACACTATCTAACAAAATTACTTTAAATATGAAGGCATATAGATTAAAAGTAAAAAGATAGGAAAAGAAATGACATGAAAACACTAATAAAAAAGAAAGTTGAAATGGCTACATTCACATCAGAAAAGCAGATCTGAGAGCAATGTATAATATCAGGATAAAAAGGATATTTACATAATGGTAAAGGGGTCAGTTCATCAACATAACACTCCTAAAGGTTTATGCATTTAAAAACATGAAATAAAAACTGATAGAATTTAAAAAGAACTAGAAAAATACACATTCACAGTGAGAGATTTCAAAATACCTTTCTCAGTAATTGATAGAAGAAGTACAGAAAAATGTCAGTAAGTATGTAGAAGACTTGAATGATACAATCAATTGACTTAACCCAATTAACATTTGGAGAATGTTCCACATTTTTTTCAAGTTCATGTGGAACAATCACCAAGATGGACAATATTCTGGGTCATAAAACAAATCTCACCAAATTTAAAAGACTAAATCATACATAGTATGTTTTCTCAACACAATGGAATTAAACAAGAAATCAGTAACACATATATATATGGAAAATCCCACATATTAGAAACCAACATTTTTCTAAATAACACATGGTCAAAGGAAAAAAAATCATGATGGATTAAGAAATATTGGGTTGGCCAAAAAGTTCCTTTGGTTTTTAAGTAAAAATAAAAGACACATTTTTCATTTTTACCAAGAACTTTATTGAACAACGCATTCACCATTTTGTTCCACTACCTTCTGCTATTTTTCAGGCAACTTCATGATTCCATCCTCCCAAAACATTTTATCTTTTTGAGCAAAGAACTGTTCCAGGCACCTTTTACAGTCTCTCAGGGAATTGAAATGTTTTCCATTAAGAGAATTTTGTGAAGATCAAAATAAATGGAATCTGAAGGTGCAACCTCTGGTGAATATGGTGGATGAATAAGAACTTCCCAGCCAAGCTGTAATAGTTTTTGTCTGGTCATCAAAGAAACATTCAGTCTTACATTATCCTGATGGAAGATTATATGTTTTCGGTTGACTAATTTCAGACGCTTTTTGTTGAGTGCTACTTTCAGTTGATCTAATTGGGAGCAGTACTTGCTGGAATTAATCGTTTGGTTTTCTGGAAGGAGCTCATAGTAGAGGACTCCCTTCCAATCCCACCATATACACAACATTACCTTCTTTGGAGGAAGACTGGCCTTTGGTGTGGCTGGTGGTGGTTCATTTCCCTTATCCCACAATCTCTTCCATTCCACATATTGTATAGTATCCATTTTTCATCAGCTGTCACAATTTGTTTTAAAAATGGAATTTTTTTTATTACAGTTAAGTAGAGAATCACATGTACAAATATGGTCAAGAAGGTTTTTTTCACTTAACTTATGTGGAACCCAAATATCAAAGCAAGAAATAACCGAGTTTGTGAAAATGATTTTTAACACTTGATAAGGATATTTTGAGTATGTCGGCTATCTCCCACATGGTATAACGTTGATTTTCTCAATTAATGTCTCAATTTGATGACTATCAACTTCAACTGGTCTACCCGACTGTGGAGCATTATCCAGCAAGAAATCTCCAGCACGAAACTTCACAAACCACTTTTGACATGTTCGATCAGTCACAGCACCTTTTCCATACACTGCACAAATCTTTTTTTGCGTTTCAGTTGCATTTTTACCTTTCTTGAAATAATAAAGCATAATATGCCGAAAATGTTGCTTTTTTTCTTCCATCTTCAATATTAAAATGGCTACACAAATTTCATTTTTTTAAATGCATGCTGATATGACAGCTGTCACAAAACAATCTAACATAATTGTTCCAATGAAGTTAAAGACAACTAAACACCGCTACTAGAGCCATCTTATGGAAAAAAACAAATGAACTTGTTGGCCAACCCAATATTGTAATTGAAGGAAATGAAAACACCCTATATCACAATATGTGAATGCAATTAAAACAGTGCTTAAAAAGAAAATTATAGCATTAAATGTTTGTATTAGAAAAGAAGGAAACTCTTACATCATCTTCCTTAAAGCTTCCACCTTAAAGAACTAAAAACATTAAAAAAAAGAGGACCGTAAACCAAAATAAATGGAAAGGAGGAGTAATAAAGATAAAAGGGGACTTCCCTGGTGGTCCAGTGGTAAAGAATCCACCTTCCAATGCCGCGGACACAGGTTCAATCCCTGGTCAAGAAACTAAGATCCCACATGCTGTGGGGCAACTAAGCCTGTGCACTAAAACTACTGAGCCTGCGTGCCTCAACTAGAGAGCCCACGCACCACAAACTACAGATCCCATGCCCTCTGGAGCCTGTGCACCACAACTAGAGAGAGAAAGCCCACATGCCAGAACTAAAGAGAAACCCTTGTGCCACAACAAAGAGCCTGTGCGCTGCAATGAAAGATCCCAGGTGCCACAGTGAAGATCCCATGTGCCGCAACTAAGACCCAACTCAGCCAATAAATAAATAAATAAATAAATAAATAAAATATTCTGTCCCTTGATTTAAAAAAAAAAAGGTAAAAGTACACACCTATAAAATAGAAGATGCACAAAATATAGAGAAAAATCAATGAAACCAAAAGCTGGTTTTTTAAAAGAAAAAACTGATAAACCTCCAGACAGATTGATCAAGGAAAATGGGAAATGACACAAATTACCAATATCAGGAATGACAGAAAGGACATCACTCAGGCTTTACACAAAGTAAAAGCATAAGGAAGGAATATGAGGAATAACTTATGCCAATAAATTCAGTAACTTAGATGAAACAAAAAATTCCTTGAAAGATGTGACTCAACATGGAATAGCCCAAATAGACCTTAACAAAGATAGAAATTAAACTCAAGTTTAAAACCTTTCCAAAAGAAATTTTCAAGCCAAGACAGCATCTCTGAGAATTCTATCAAACATTTAAGTAAAAAATAATATTGATTCTATATAAATTCTTTCATAAAATAGAAGATGAGGGAAAATTTCCCAACTTGCATAAGGTAAACATCATTTTGATCCAAAACCAAGCAAAGACATTGCAAGAAAGGAAAATTACAGATCAATAGCTCTTATAACTTCTTAGACATGAAAATAAGTCCCTAACAAACTTTTAATAAATTGTATTCCCCAATATATAAAATATATAAATTATACTTATATGAATATAATAAACAAATACTTAAAGTGCTATAAATGAAAGGCATATAAAATATGCAAGTAAATGAAAGATGGGTTTAACATTCCAAAAATGAATTATGTTTCCCCATATTAATATACTATAAAAAGAAAAGAAACAAAATATGATCATCTCAACAGATGCCAAAAAACATTTCACAAAATTTAACAGCTATTTAAAATAAATATTTAAGCTACCTGGAAATATAAAGAAACTTCTCAATCTGATATAGAACATCTGCTATGGTCTGAATTTTTCCCCCCAAAATTCATCTGGAGTTGAAGCCCTAACTCCTCATATGACTATATTGGAGATAGAGCCTTTAAGGAGATGATTCAGATTAAATTAAGTCATAGGAGTGAAGCCCTAACCCAACAGGACTAGTTTCTTTATAAAAAAGGAAGAGACACCAGAAAGTTCTCCCTCCCTCCTTCCCTCTCTCTGTCTCTCTCTCCCTCCCTCCCTCCCTCTGTCTCTGTCTCTGTCTCTCTCTCTCTTCTCTCTCACAGAGAAGAAGCCATCTGAGTACACAGTAAGAAGGCAGTCATCTGTAAGTCAGGAAGAGAGCCCTCACCAGACACCAACACTGACAGTACCCTAATTTTGGACTCCTAGCCTAAGAAACTATGAGAAAATACATTTCTGTTGTTTAAGCCACCCAGTCTGTGGTATTCTGTTGTTGCAGCCCAAGCAGACTAACACAGCATCTCTGAAAAACCTACAGCTAACATCATTCTTATATACTGAAATACTGAAAACACTAAATACTTTCCCTCTAATATCAGGAACAAAAAAAGGATATCTGCTTTTATCACATACATATTCAATATTGTACTGGACATCTACACTAGTAAAATATGGCAAAAACAAGCAATAAATGATATACAGTTTGGAGAGAAAGGAAAACTTTTTTTCAGAAAAAATGTTCGTACAGAAAATCCTGAGGAAACCACATAAAGCCATGAGAACTAATAAATGAGTTTACCAAGTACACAGGATAAAATCAATATATATAAATCAATTGTATTTTATATACTAGCAACAAAAATTAGAAATTAAAAATTTTAAGATTGCCACTTCATAACATCAAAATATGAAATACTTAGGGATAATTTTTTAATTTTGTAAAACACGTACCTGTCAATTATCAAACTTTGCTGAAACAAGTTAAAGAATATTTAAATAAATAAAAAATACATACCATGTTCATCAATACTGTTACAATGTCATTGTCCCCAAATTGTTGTCTCCAAATTTATTCAACAAAATCAATATTAAAATATCAACAGGTTTTTTTGTAGAAGTTGGGAAACTGCTTCTATAATTTATATTGAAATGCAAAGGACATTAGCCATTAAGAAAATGCAGTTAAAACCACAATAAGATACCACTATTTACACACTAGAATGGCTAAAATTAAAGAGACTGTCCATACTAAGTGTTAGCAAACGTGTAAAACAACTCGAATTCTCATACATTGCTGGTGGGAATGCAAAATAATACAGATATTTAAGAAAACCACTTGGCAATTTCTTATGAAGTTTCTTATAAAATTATATGTGCACTTACCATTCAACCCAGTAATCCCACTCTTAGGTATTTACCCTAAAGAAATAAAAACATATATCCACATATGGACCCATATAAGAATGTTCACAATAACTATATTCATGATAGGCAAAACCTCAGCCACATTCATGATGCCTAGATATCCACATGTGAATGGATAAACAAATTGTGTTATATCCAGATAACTGAATACTACTCTGTTGTATAAAGGAACAAACTATTTGAACATGAACAACATGGATAATCTCACAAGCATTATGCTAAGTGAAAAAAAAAAACCCAGACATAAAAGACTACCTGCTGGTATTACTTCATTTATATGAACTTCTAGAAAAATCTAAACTATAATGTATAAAGCAGATCAACAGTTTCCAGAGGCCAAGAGTAGAGTAAGAAGGTCAACTACAAAGGCACAATGGAGGTTTGTTGCAGTAACGGAAATGTTCTCTAACTTGAATGTAGTACTGGTTATACAACTTTATTGATGTGTATGTTATACAATATCTGTATTTAGTGTACTTCAGTAAAACTGATCTTTAGAAATTAAGAAGAAACTGCACATTTGTAACTATGTATGCTGATGGATGCTAACTAGACTTATTGTGGTAATCACTTTGTAATATATATACAAATATCGAATTGTTATGTTGTCCATCTGAAACTAATATGTCAATTATGCCTCTAAAAAAAGAAACTATTTTAAAATATGTAAAAAATGAATTAGAAAAAAATCACAGATATTTCAATGGAGATATAAGGATGGTAAGAAGAAAATCCCAGTTACCAAGTTTCCAGCTCTTCAAGGATATCCCGAGAGCACACCACAGAATGCCTAAAATACCTCAGAACATATTTTGAAAACATCTATTATGATAACTGAGGCATGTCAAATTAGTGAGGAAGGCTGGGCTACTCATTAAGTGATACTTTGTTAACAGCCAAGTCATTTGGAAATAAAATAAGTTAGACTCTTTTCTCAAATCATACCTGAGAATAAACTGCTTATGGATTAAACATTAAACATAAAAAGGTCACAGAAGAAAAATTTCAATAATTAATCATAAAACATTGTGTAGGGTAAGCTTTTGTAAGCATGGCTACACAGCCAAAATCATAAAAAAAAAAAAATTAACAAATATTGGGGAAAATATAAATAAATAAATATAAATAAAAAATAAATATAAAAAAATATAAATATAAATATAAATATAAAAAATATAAAATATAAATATAAAAAATATAAATATAAAAAAAATAAATATAAATAAATTCACATACGTGAAGACAAAAAATATAAAGAATTAGTATTAAATTAGTATTAAATAACAATAAGAGGACTATACAAATCGAAAAAAATGGGCATGACATAAACAAGAAATTCAAAAAAGAGTGCAATAGCTACTAAGGATTTGAAAAGACAGTTGACCATTGCAAGACACAGGTGTTAAGGGTGCCAACACTACCTGCAGTTGAAAATTCATGTATAACTTTACAGTCTTCCCTAGCTACAGCTCCACATCTGCGGTTCAACCAACCACAGATGGTGAAATACTACAGCACACATTTACTGAAAAAAATCCATGTATAAGTGGATCTGGACAGTTCAAACCATTGTTCAAGGGTCAACTGTATATTTTAAATCACTAATAAAAACACACACACACACACAAAACAATGCTGAGATATCAAAGTTCACTCATCTAATTAAAGAAGACCCTTGTAAGAATGTGGTGCTAGGAGAAGTATATACTTACATCTTTCTAGAGAGCATTTTGTAGTAAGTATCAAATGTTTAAATTTCCATCAGTTTTAGTTTTAAAATTTGTTTTATAATATAATCTGATGAATGTGGAAAGTTGTCTTTATTTCAGAATTATTTAAATGGTGAAAAACTGTAATTCCCAATGTTCAGAAATACCAGATGTTACCAACAACAATATAAAGCCATTAAAAATGAAAATGTAAACCAATAATTACTGATATAGAAAGATGTCCACTCATCCACCAGAGGGCAGAGAGCAGAAGCAAAAAGAACTACAATCCTGCAGCCTGCAGAAAGAAAACCACAATCACAGAAAGACAGACAAAACGAAAAGGCAGAAGACTATATCTCAGATGAAGGAACACGATAAAACACCAGAAAAACAACTAAATGAGGTGGAGATAGGCAACATTCCAGAAAAAGAATTCAGAATAATGATAGTTAAGATGATTCAGCAACTCAGAAAAAGAATGGAGGCAAGGATCTAGAAGATGCAAGAAATGTTTAACAAAGACCTACAAGAATTAAAGAACAAACAAACAGAGATGAACAAATAACTGAAATGAACAATATACTAGAAGGAATCAATAGCAGAATAACTAAGGCAGAGGAACGGATAAGTGACCTGGAAGACAAAATGGTGGAATTCACTGCCATGGAACATAATAAAGAAAAAAGAATGAAAAAAAATGAAGACAGCCTAAGAGACCACTGGGACAACATTAAACACAACAACATTCTCATTATAGGGGTCCCAGAAGGAGAAGAGAGAGAGAAAGAACCCGAGAAAATATTTGAACACATTAGAGTCAAAAATTTCCCTAATATGGGAAAGGACACAGCCACCCAAGTCCAGGAAGCACAGAGAGACCCAGTGTTAATGAGAAACACACCGAGACACATAGTAATCAAACTGACAAAAATTAAAGACAAAGAAAAATTATTAAAAGCAACAAGGGAAAAATGGCAAATAACATACAAGGGAACTCCTGTAAGGTTAACAGCTGATTTCTCAGCAGAAACTCTGCAAGCCAGAAGGGAGTGGCAAAATATATTTAAAGTGATAAAAGGAAAGAAGCTGCAAACAAGAATACTCTACCCAGCAAGGATCTCATTGAGATTCAAGGGAGAAATCAAAAGCTTTACACACAGGCAAAAGCTAAGAAAATTCAGCACCACCAAAACCAGCTCTACAACAAATGCCCAAGGAACTTCTCCAAGCAGGAAATACAAGAGAAGAAAAGGACCTACAAAAACAAACCCAAAACAATTAAGAAAATGGTAATATGAACATACATATCAATAATTACCATAAATGTGAATGGATTAAATGCTCCAACCAAAAGACGCAGACTGACTGAATGGATACAAAAACAAGACCCTTATATATGATGTATACAAGGAGACCAATTTCTGACCTAGGGACACATGCAGATTGAAAGTAAGAGAATGGAAAAAGATATTCCATGCAAATGGAAATCAAAAGAAAGCTGGAGTAGCAATACTCATATCTGATAAAATAGACTTTAAAATAAAGAATGTTACAAGAGACCATGAAGGACACTACATAATGATCAAGGGATCAATCAAAGAAGAAGATATAACAATTATAAATATATATGCACCCAATATAGGAGCACCTCAATACATAAGGCAAACAATAACAGCTATAAAAAAGGAAATCGACAGTAACACAATAATAGTGGGGGACGTTAACACCTCACTTACACCAAAGGACAGATCATCCTAACAGAAAATTAACAAGGAAACACAAGCTTTAAATGACACAGTAGACCAGATAGATTCAATTGATATTTATAGGACATTCCATCCAAAAACAGCAGATTACACTTTCTTCTTAAATGCACATGGAACATTCTCCAGGATTGATCACATCTTGGGTCACAAATCAAGCCTCAGTAAATTTAAGAAAATTGAAATCATATCAAGCATCTTTTCTGACCACAATGCTATGAGATTAGAAATAAACTACAGAGGAAAAAAAGTAAAAAATACAAACACATGGAGGCTAAACAATACATTACTAAATAACCAATAGATCACTGAAGAAATCAAAGAGGAAGTCAAAAACTACCTATAGTCAAATGACAATGAAATGACAACAATCCAATACCTATGGGATGCAACAAAAGCAATTCTAAGAGGGAAGTTTATAGCAATACAATCTTACCTGAAGAAACAAGAAAAATCTCCAATAAACAACCTAACCTTACACCTAAAGGAACTAGAGGAAGAAGAACAAACAAAACACAAAGTTAGTAGAAGGAAAGAAATCATAAAGATCAGACGAAAAATAAATACAATAGAAACAAAGAAAACATTAGCAAAGATCAATAAAACTAAAAGCTGGTTCTTTGAGAAGATAAACAAAATTGATAAACCTTTAGCCAGACTCATGAAGAAAAAGAGGGATAGGACTCAAACCAATAAAATTAGAAATGAAAAAGAAGTTACAATGGACACCACAGAAATACAAAGCATCATAAGAGATTACTACAAGCAACTCTATGCCAATGAAATGGACAACCTGGAAGAAATGGACAAATTCTTAGAAAGGTATAACCTTCCAAGACTGAACCAGAAAGAAATACAAAATATAAACATAAAATCACAAGTAATGAAACTGAAACTGTGATTAAAAATCTTCCAACAAACAAAAGTCCAAGACCAGATGGCTGCACAGGTGAATTCTATTAAACATTTAGAGAGGAGCTAACACCCATCCTTCTCAAGCTCTTCCAAATTATTGCAGAGGAGGGAACACTCCCAAACTCATTCTATAAGGCAACCATCACCCTGATACCAAAACCAGACAAAGAAACTACAAAAAAAGAAAATTACAGACCAATATCACTGATGAATATAGATGCAAAATCCTCAACAAAATACTAGCAAACAGAATCGAACAACACATTAAAAGGATCATACACCATGATCAAGTGGGATTTACCCCAGGGATGAAAGGATTCTTCAATATACACAAGTCAGTCAATGTGATAAACCATATTAACTAATTGAAGAATAAAAACCATATGATCACCTCAATAGATGCAGAAAAAGCTTTGACAAAATTCAACACCCATTTATGATAAAAAAAAAAAACTCTCCCGAAAATGGGCATTGGGGGAACAAAGGGCATATATGACAAACCCACAACAAACATCATTCTCAATAGTGAAAAACTGAAAGCATCTCCTCTAAGATCAGGAACAAGACAAAGATGTCCACTCTAGTCAGTATTATTCCACATAGTTTTGGAAGTCTTAGCCACAACAGTCAGAGAAGAAAAAGAAATAAAAGGAATACAAATTGGAAAAGAAGTAAAACTGTCACTCTTTGCAGATGACATGATACTATACACAGAGAATCCTAAAGATGTCACCAGAAAACTACTAGAGCTAATCAATGAATTTGGTAAAGTTGCAGGATATGAAATGAATGCAAAGAAATCTCTTGCATTGCTATACACTAACAACCTAAGATCAGAAAGAGAAATTAAGGAGACATTCCCATTCACCAATGCAACAAAAAGAATAGAATACCTAGGAATAAACCTACCTAAGGAGGTAAAAGACCTGTACTCCGAAAACTATAAGACACTGATGAAAGCAAAGATGACACAAACAAATGGAGAGATATACCATGTTCTTGGATTAGAAGAATCAATATTGTGAAACTGACTATACTACCCAAAGCAATCTACAGATTCATTGCAATCCCAATCAAATTACCAATGGAATTTTTTACAAAACCAGAACAAAAACTCTTAAAATTTGTGGGGAGACACAAAAGACCCTGAATGGCCAAAGCAATCTTGAGAAAAAGAAACGGAGCTGGAGGAATCAGACTCCCTGACTTCAGACTATATTACAAAGCTACAGTAATCAAGACAATATGGTACTGGCACAAAAACAGCAATATAGATCAATGGAACAGGATAGAAAGCCCAGAGATAAACCCACACTCCTATGGTCAACTAATTTATGACAAAGGAGGCAAGGATATACAATGGAGAAAGACAGTCTCTTCAATTAGTGGTGCTGGGGAAACTGGACAGCCACATGTAAAAGAATGAAATTAGAACACTCCCTAACACCATACACAGAAATAAACTCAAAGTGGATTAAAGACCTAAATGTTAAGACCAGACAGTATAAAACTCTTAGAGGTGAACATAAACATAGGAAGAACACTCTTTGACATAAATCACAGCAAGATCTTTTTTGACCCACCTCCTAGAATAATTGAAATAAAAACAAAAATAAACAAATGGGACCTAATGAAACTTAAAAGCTTTTGCACAGCAAAAGAAACTATAAATAAGATGAAAAGACCACCCTCACAATGGGAGAAAATATTTGCAAACGAATCAACAGAGAAAGGATTAATCTCCGAAATATATAAACAGTTCATGCAGCTCAATATCAAAAAAACAAACAACCGAATCCAAAAATGGGCAGAAGATGTAAATAGACATTTCTCCAAAGAAGACATACAGATGGCCAAGAGGCACATGAAAAGCTGCTCAACATCACACTAATTATTAGAGAAATGCAAATCAAATCTACAATGAGGCATCACCTCCCACCAGTTAGAATGGGCATCATCAGAAAATCTACAAACAACAAATACTGGAGAGGGTGTGGAGAAAAGGAAACCCTCTTGCACTGTTGGTGGGAATATAAATTGATACAGCCACTGTGGAGAACAGTATGGAGGTTCCTTAAAAAACTGAAAATAGAACTACCATGTGACCCAGCAGTGCCACTACTGGGCAAATACCCAGAGAAAACCATAATTCAAAAACACACATGCACCCCAATATTCATTGCAGCACTATGTCCAATAGCTAGGTCATGGAAGCAACCTAAATGTCCATCAGCAGACAAATGGATAAAGAAGATGTGGTACATATATACAATGGAATATACTCAGCCATAAAAAGGAATGAAATTGGGTCATTTTTAGAGATGTGGATGCACCCAGAGACTGTCATACAGAGTAAAGTATGTCAGAAAGAGAAAAACAAATATCATATATTAGTGCATATAGGTGGAATCTAGAAAAATGGTACAGATGAACCAGTTTGCAAGGCAGAAATAGAGACACAGATATAGAGAACAAACGTATGGACACCTAGAGGGGAAAGCGGGTTGGGGGGTGGGATGAATTGGGAGATTGGGATTGACATATATATGCTAATATGTATAAAATAAATAATAAGAACCTGCTGTATAGCACATGGAAATCCAGTTCGCTGTACAGTAGAAACTAACACAACATTGTAAAACAACTATACCCCAATTAAAAAATAAAAATAATGCACTGATATTTCTAATTTCAAAATTAAGAACTTAACTAGTAAAAAAAATAAAAAAGCAAGAAAGATGTCCATGGAAAGTTGCTAGATAAAATGTGAGTATATCTTCTGTGAGCTCAGTTTTAAAAATCTGTCCTCTACTCATCTATCTCTCTTCTCTACCCACATATACACAGATGCACACACGGATCTGAAAAGTATACACTAAAAGAAGTTACCTGTGATTGGTAAAATTATGGAAAAGCTTCATTTTCTTTTTTATATTTGTCTATATTTGAATTAGTTATGTATACAAATAAAATTATTTTAAAGAACTATTTATAATATATTTTCAAACTGGGCAAGAGAAAGTAAATTTGGAAGTTTTCTAGAAGTTTAAAAATGAACTATAGGTGGTCATAAGAATCAATGTCTATATAAAATTCAATCAACAATTGTTTTTTAAGCATCAAACTAAAATTCTAGGAAAATATCCCAAGGATTTCTTTCCCAAATGAATGCTACTTAAGGACCTAGTAAACATTGTCCCTCTGTTATCCTTACCTCTGGTGTTTTATGTTGCAACATTATATGTCTAGTAGAAGATAAGACAGGCTTTCATTTTCCTTTCTTTAAAAACTATTTTCTGCCAGGTATTAAGAAAATAAAGTGGAATTATTATTGGCATCTTATTTGAGAAAGATAGATAACCTTGAGTCTTAAACCTTCTCTGGCATTTTCTTGATCTTCACTAACCATGACCGAGGTAGCATAGTCTCATCTGCAAATTACTAATAATAATCAGCTCTGAGAAATGACCCTGGATGAAGCAATGTGAATTGGCCAGGACATTTTTTTGAGGCATCACTGTGATTAGCTCACAATTTTTTCATTTCACTCTGCCACTGATGCTTGGCAGGTTATAATTTTTCATTTTTGCACTTGGATGATACTCAGTGAAGTAGAGATTATGGAGATAGTAGTGCAGAATTTTTACAAAGGTATTTCACCCATTGCTCCATAATATTAGGTTACAAAATGGAGCTCTACTTGGGACAAATTATCAGCTGAGGATACATAATCAGACTTTAATATAACAGTAATGATCTACACCATATTTTAAGTTTTTTTTAAAGTGCTCCCTTTTGTATACAGAGTTGATGTTATGACCAATTTGTATATATACTTGGAAATATTTTCATTAGTGGAGATGGTTTGGGCTGATTTTCCTTTTGACAACTTCGTGCCTTCATGAGATGGTTGGATGGGGTTAAAGACAATGTCTATGAAAATGGAAAAAACTTCTTTCTCTATTGAATGAAAAATTCATTAAACTCCACAGTGCTTCACAATTTTTAAGTTTCACACATTTCATATAATCCCATAATAACCCTTTTTTTTCCCTACCCCTATATTGCTCCCCACTTACTTGTATCCACTGGTAACCACTACTTTGTTCTCTATATCTAGAAAACACTTCTTTATATAGAGATATCCAATGACACAGATTGGAAATAGACTTGTACTACTATTCGTGAATGGACAGTCTCAGGTAGGTGGCAACTATTTTTGTTGCATCCTTCCTCCTTCTTTATCTCCATAAGACCAGCCCCAATGCCAGTAGTATAGTGATGATCACTTATATCCATATCCTTTCAGAATCTGCTTTCAGCATGCTACTTACTACCTAGCTTATAGTAAGCACAAAATCAGTGTAAGTTGTCACTACCTTTAGTAAAGGAGGAAAACTCATTTTAAAAATAAAAAAAGTATTATAATATAGGATACAACAAATCAAGAACAAATTTGAGTTTGGAAATATTCCCAGAACAGGAGACAGTGTTTAAATAGGTAGTTAGAATGGAGAATTAGAGACCAGTCTCCTCTAGTTTGAAAAATCTAAGAATTGCCACTTGAGACACCAAATGACTTACCTTATCTTGATTTGACCATTAGCACCCAATTTCACCTAGGGTAATATCAAGTTGGAATACCAAACTAGGGACAACTACTTGCTAAGGAAACCATTAAGTTGTGTAACTTCCCTAAGTTTTCTAAGTATGTCATCCCCAGTGTATCATCCCCACATTATATGAAAGGAAAATTAAATTGCTGCTCCCCCCCAGAACATCTGAATTTTGGGGCTTGGATCTAATTGTGGAATAACATATCTTGTCTCCTACATAAAACTAAACTACATACTGTTTCACCATAGGACATTATGATTACCTCACAATACAACTTTGATACATAAGGGGATTTAATTGATCTTTCTTTTGCCCAACCACTGGCAAGATACGTAAATTGACAGAATAGCTGCATAGTAAAGAGCTTCTTTTGAGTGACTACAGTACCCTAGATTTGCACAGATTGGATACTTTTGCAGCAAAAGCTAAGAGAAAGTAACATTTTGCTTTAACTGAAGTTCCAGAATAATATGCAGAAATGAAATTAACCATTACATTGAGGCAAAGAGGGGCCTTCTAATCTAAACTTTTAGAAAAGAGGATCAGCAAAAATGATAATATCACATAGCATCTTCTTTATTAATCTGTACTATATACAGCACATGCTGGAGTTTTAAGAAATACGATTAAGATAAAGTTATTTTAATACAAATAATAAAAGCAAAACAACAAAGATGATAAAAACATTTTAAAATATAGTACCTAAATGAATTTTTTGTGTCAATATAATGTTTTTCTATTATAGATACTAATTAATAGCAAATAGACTGTTAAGCCAACATAGTCGATATTTGTTTTTCCTATCAGCCACTGGCGTGGGGGAAAAAAGAGGAAGAGGGGGGCAAAGAGGAGGGAATTTCTCTTTTCTTTATTTCTCTAGTGCTCTAAAGACATAAAGACAATGCTCCAAAGATTAGAATCAGCTCTACTCTTGTCCTACCAATCAAGTCCCATTTCAACCAAAAAGTGTAGTAGTTTGGTTTGCTCCTCTATAAAAGCTGGTAGTACAGAGAGGAAAGTTAGCTCAGATTTGCTATGCATTAAGATAGCAGCATTTGGTGCAGAAGCTACAGAGAAACTTACCATTAAAATTTCCTACTTTTGAGAAATACTGTCAAGGTTCATTATTTATATTTCAAAAATTATTGATTTGACTCTTCCAGAGAAAATATTGAAAATTAAAAGATGGTACACAATGACTTAACTTAGCATTAACTTCTAGGAAACATGGAATGATAAATATTTTATTAGAAGATCTATTGCAAGAGGGATTCATTATATTCCAATAAAAAGGGAAATTCTTAGTCAAAACTTGTAAACCTTTTAATTCTTGCAAAATTACTAAATTTTTAAAGGAAATTCATTTGCTGTTCTTATACTATAAGACAATCCAATAAAATGTTTACCACTTCCAAACACTTTCATTTGTTCAAAATTGCATTATTTTTAAAATAGCATTTCTAGTATAAGTGAAATAAGTACAAACCTCAGCCAGTCATTTTAGTTTTAAATAGTCAAATTATTAAATTAACATTCAAAAAAGGCATTTTGAAGGACCATAAATATCATCAGGAAAAACAGAGTTTGGACAATTATATTTTTTAATCAGTAAGGTAAATGAACCAAATCACCAAAAATAAACACTGTCTATCCCTTAAGATAAATGTTGATTTTGATAACTTTTTTTGTCTTTTGTTTTTATCATTGACTAAGATAATAAAATAGAAAATATAAGTAGGTAATTTATGGTTAGGTTTGCTTCAAAAAAAAAGATATCAAGAACTACATGTAGCATCTGAAAAATCTTTATGTAAATGCAGAAATTTTGGGTACTGTTATAGTACTGAGTCATGCTACTTGGGGATAGGAGACATTAGCCTTATGTCCTATGTGTCCTCACTGCTCTACAACTTTTATCTTCAACTTTTGAAAATCTGACTGACTAAGCAGAATCAAATAGCTCCTTCCTATTTTCCTTGCTTCAGAATTGACCACCCCACCTTTCTTGCACTGTCAACATTTTCTGAACATATGAAAAATACCAATACTATTTTTTATTCATATCAAGCCTGTTATGTTTGCCTCAGAAACACACTTTAAAAAGTATAACATATCATTGAGAAGTTGGAAAAATTATTATTCTCTCCAATTAACAGGCTTCCCCATTCAAAATTGTAAAACATAATATATATACCTGCCAATAACTAATATTAGGAATAAAAATGATTGACTAATGAAAACTATGAGAAAAAAGATTTGAGAAAATTTAATGACCACAAATAATGTGTATCAAAAATGCTGTATCAGTTTTTAATAGGTTATCACAATATATTTATTAAATGAATATGATGCTGTTCAAGAAGTAGAAGTAGTTCAGGTAGTTAGAATACCAGGAAAAATTCTGAGCAGTTAAAAACATCTTAAAAGAATTAGAAGAATGTAAATTTAACATCAATTAAAACTATTATATTTTATAACAAAAATAATAAATATGAATTTAGACCAATGCTCTTAAAGCACGGTAAACTTGAAATTTAGAGCATGTATACTTTGCGAATCAGACAATGCATTTCATTAACAGCGGCTTTCAGGTTGGCATTGGAAATGGATGGAAGGGAAAACACTTAGCTTAAGCATGCATTAAAGTCTTCTACTCTGCTCCAGAGGAGAAATGAGTAACTTTCCCTTAAGCTTCCCTAATTTTCTTCTTAACCTACAAAATATAAAACTAAACAAAGAAAAAAAACCTGAATATGATCACAGATATCTATCACATGAGTAATCTTTAGTTAAAAAATGTAATAACTTCTTTAAAAACAAAAAAGAAAATTAAAACTAAAGTAAAAGAAATGAAAGAATAAATAATATAGTAGAAATCAGAGAAACAGAAAATAGAAGAATTCAATGAAATAAAAAAACTGATTATTTGAAATAATCAGAAAAAAAAAAACTTCTAGCCAGACTGACTGAGGAAAAAAAGAGAGAAGATACAAATTACCAAAATATTGGCCCACAGAATCTAACAATATATAATGATCAAGTGAGATTTATCCCAAAATGCAAGGTTGGCTTAACATTCAAACAGTAATTAACAAAATTCACCATATTAGCAGACTAAAAAAGAAAACAATTCAATGGATGCAGAAAAATCATTTGACAAAAATCCCTTATCCATTCATGATAAAAATTCTTAGCACACTAGGAATAGAAGGGAACATCCTACCCTAATATTACCAAAAACCCTCCATTTAACATCTTATTAATGGTGAAAGAATTAATGTTTTCCACCTAAGATCAGGAACAACATAAAGATTTCTGGTCTCAGGGCTTCCCTGGTGGTGCTGCGGTTGAGAGTCCGCCTGCCGACGCAGGGCACGCAGGTTCGTGCCCCAGTCCGGGAAGATCCCACATGCCGCGGAGCGGCTGGGCCCGTCAGCCATGGCCGCTGAGCCTGCGCGTCCGGAGCCTGTGCTCCGCAACGGGAGAGGCCACGGCAGTGAGAGGCCCGCGTACAGCAAAAAAAAAAAAAGATTTCTGGTCTCACAATTTACATACAACATAATTCTGGAGGTTCTTGCCAGAGTAGTTGTGTGTGTGTGTGTGTATGTGTTGGGGGAAAGGGAATTTAAAATAATAACAGGCATTCAGATTGGGGAGGAAGAACTAAAACTGCCTTAGTAAATTATAGTATATGATCACCTATATAGATAATCCAATGGAATCTACAAAGAAGCTACTAGAAATAAATGAGCTCACAAGGTTGTAAGATCCAACACTGACATACAATCCATAAAAATTCATTGTATTTCTGCATACTAGCAATGAATTATCAAAAAAATCAAATTTAGGGAAAAAATACCATTTAAAAACAGATAAAAACACGAAATATTTAGTAGTAAATCTGACAAAACCTGCACAAGACTTGTGAAGCGAAAACAACAAAACACTGCTAAGAGAAATTAAAGAAGATATATGTAAACAGAGAGACATAACTTGTTCATAGATCAGAGGATGCAATTGCATTAAGATGTCAATTCTCTCAAAATTGATACATAGATCCAACACATCCCAAACAAAATCCCAGAAAGATTTTTGTAGACATTTTAAAACTAATTCTAAAATTCAAGCAGAAATGCAAAGGATTCAGAATAATCAAAACAACTTGTATTGTTTCTAGGGTTAACTCTACCTGATTGAAAGACTTATTATACAGTTAGTAATCGAGGAAGAATAGTGGTGGCTCAGAGACAAATAGATCAATGGAATTAAATAGGCATTCCAAAAAGAGACATAGATGGACAATTGATTTTTTTTTACAAAGGAAAGAAGACAATTAGGTGGGAAAAGGACAGTCTTTTCAACAACTGATGCTGCAACAATTGAAAATCAATATGCAAACAAACAAAAGAAGAAGAAAGTTGATCCATGCCTTAAGCCATATGTAAAATTACTCATAATGGATCACAGATCTAAATTTTTAAAACTTAAAACTTTTAGAATAATACATAAAAGAAAACCTTTGTGAGCTTGGCGTAGACAAAGATTTCTTTGTATGATATTGAAAAAGCATAATCCATAAAAGAGCAAAATGACAAATTGGATTTCATCAAATTAAAAACTTCTACTATTCAAAAGACACTGTTAAAGAGAATGAAAAGACAGGCCACAGATTAGGAAAATGTATTTGCAAATCACGTATTTGATAAAGAATTTGTATCTAAAAAGCATAAAGAGCCCTTGAATCTCAATAATATAAAGAACTCTCAAGACCCAACAAAAACAATTTAAAATTTGGCAAAAGATTTGAATACATCATCAAATAATATATATGGATGGCAATAAGCAAATAAAAAGATAATCAATGTCATTAGTCATTAGAGAAATGCACATTAAAACCACAAAGATATACCACTATACCCTTATTAGAATGGCTAAAATTTAAAAGCCTGACCAAAGGTTAGCAAGAATGCTGTGGACCTGGAAATCTCATTGCACTGCTGATTGGAATGCAAATGATACTACCACTTTGGAAAACAGTTTGGCAGTTTCTTAAAATGTTAAACATGTACCTACCATACAACCCAGCCATTCTATTTCTAGATATCCACAGGTCCATATACAGTCTTGTATAAGAATGTTCATAACCATTTTATTTGTAAGAGTCAAAACCTGGAAAACGTCAACTGTTTCTCAATAGGGGACAAGAGAAAGAAATTGTAGCATATCCATACAATGGAATGTCACTCAATTAAAAAGGGAATAAATGATTAATACAACATGATAAATCTCAAAAGTATGCTTAAAGAAGCAAAAAAAAAAAGTACATGTTATATGATCCATTTACATAAATCTATAGAAAATAATAGTCTATAGAATATAATGACAAAGCAGATCAGTGTTTGCCTGGGAACTGGGGTCAGGGCCTGGACAGGAGGGAGGGCTTATAAAGAGGCAGGAGGAAATTTGGGGGCCTAATGGGTATGTTCATTATATTGTGGTGATGGTTTCATCAGTGTATACATGTGTCAAAACTTCACAGACTGTTAAATATAGGCACTTTATCGTATGTCAATTATATCTCAATAAAGTTGTCAAGAATAAAAAAGAAAAGAGATACATTTCCAAAATGTTAGGATTCACTGATTTACTCTTGAAGCATTTAACACGTTCAGTTTGAAAACATTTATTTTCATTCCAAAAATACTCTTTGTCAGGTTCATCTTTCAGTTTTTGATATTAAAGACGCTAATATTGAAAAATGTTAGAATTAAATATATTGTCACATATTTAGTCAAAGTCCTCTAATTTTCAACATTATCACAAGCAATCAACAGGAAATGGAATTATTTATTCATTTAAAAAATATTTATTGAGTGTTGCAGTCTGTGCCAGGTAATAAGGAAAAAAAGTTAAATAAGATCAAGTCCCCACCATAAAGGAGGTCATGGTCTAGTGGGGAAGACAGACATTTATGAAGCTAATTTTCAAAAGATGTGGCAAGTACAATAATAGAGGTATACAGAGATGTGTTCAAGGCATAATGTGACCAAGGAGGAAGCATACTGGAGTTGGGGGTAAGAAACACAGTGTAGGCTAAGGGAGGGAAAGCTTCCTAAAGGAAGACTCTTCTAAGCTAAGTGTAAAGTAAATGGTAACATTGAATTAACATGATGATTCAGTTAACAAAGAAAAATCTCTTCCTTTCAGGCCCTACTGACACAAGTTGCAGGACTGGAAAAACTTTAACATAAATATAAGATGAATATATGGGAATGATACCCCTTTAAAACTAAAGTAATGATTTTGAAAAATATTACCTGTTTGCACATCATCTATATAGTAATCCCCTCTTATCCATGAGGGATAAGTTCCAAGACCCCCAGTGGAGGCCTGAGACCTCAGATAATACTGAACCCTATTTGTACTATGCTTTTTATTTTACTATACATACATAACAATGATAAATTTATAAATTAGGCACAGCAAGAGACTAACATTAACTAATAATAAAATAAAACAATTATAATAATATACTATAATAAAAGTTATGTAAATATGGTCTCTCTCTCAATCTCTCTCTCTCAAAATGTATTATTGTTGAGGAGGATATGGAGAAAAGGGAACCCTCGTGCACTGCTGGTGGGAATATAAATTGGTGCAGCCACTACAGAAAACAGTATGGAGGTTCTGTTGAACTGAAAATTGAAAATAGAACTACTGTATGATGCAGCAATTCCACTCCTGAGTATTTCCCTGAAGAAAACAAAAACACTAATTAAAAAAGATATATGCACCCTAAGGTTCACTGCAGCATTATTTACAATAGCCAAGATATGGAAGCAACCTAAGTGCCCATCAATAGATGAATGGATAAAGAAGATGTGACATATATATATATGTATATATATACATATATCAATCACTTAGTAGTGATACACATGAAATATTACTCAGCCATAAAAAAGAATGAAATCTTGCCATTTGTGACCACATGGATGGACCTAAAAGGTATGTTTTCATATTGTATATTTATACTTCCATGTGGAATTTAAAAACAAAACAAATGAACAAATATAACAAAATAGAAACAGACCCAGAGATATAGAGAACAAACTAGTGGTTGCCAGAAGGAAGGTGGCTGGGGAGATGTGAGAAATAGGTAAAGGGAATTAAGAGGTATAAACTACTAGCTATAAAATAAATAAGTCACAGGGCTGTAATGTACAGTATAGGGAAAATAGTAATACTGTAATAATTTTGTAGGTGTATGTATAAAAATATTGAATCACTATGTTATACACCTGAAACTAATATACTATTATAAGTCAACTAAATTTCAATTTAAAAAAAACAGACCTTATTGCACAAATTTAAAGCCTTTTCCATCTTAACTAAGCATACTCATCACACACTGTGGCCGTAACTTTTGCAGTTTGAGATGTGAAAGCAAAACTAGCACAAATTTCTTTTTCCTTCTTTACAATTTTACGTACAGAATATTCACTTTTTTTTTTTTTTTTTTTTTTTTTGTGACGTGGGCCTCCCCCTGCCGTGGCCTCTCCCGTTGCGGAGCACAGGCTCCGGATGCACAGGCTCAGCGGCCATGGCTCACGGGCCCAGCCGCTCCGCGGCATGTGGGATCTTCCCGGACCGGGGCATGAACCCGTGTTCCCTGCATCGGCAGATGGGCTCTCAACCACTGCGCCACCAGGGAAGCCCCAGAATATTCATTCTTACCATAGATCTTAGCAACCTCAGCGCACCATTTTTTTTTTCTTGTTAAGTTGGTAACTTTCACCTTTTCACTTAAAAGATGAAAAAAAGGCAAGCATTTTACAGCTTTTCTTTGGTATATCCAAATTGTCAGCATCATTACTCTTAATAATAGCATGTTGGGGCCATTATTAAGTAAAATAAGGGTTACTTAAACACAATCGCTGTGATACCAAGACAGTCAACAGGTTTGATAACCAAGATGTCTACTAAGTGACTAACAAGTGGTATATGCTGGACAAAGGGATGATTGATGTCCCTGGCAGGACAGAGGGGGATGGTGTGAGATTTCATCATGCTACTCAGAAAGGTGCAAAATTTAAAACTTATGAATTGTTTATTTCTGGAATTATCCATGATATGTTTAGACCAAGGTTGACCTTGGGCAACTGAAACTGCAAAAAGTGAAATTGGATAAAGGGGGACCACTGTACTTACAAATATTAAAATATTTTGGCAAAATAATTGATAAGGAAATGTTAAGAAAAGATTAAAGATGAGATTCTAATGGTATAGTTTTTTGTAAATGAACTAGCTTAAATAGATAATTCACTTTTTGCATTCACGAGCAAGTAATGGAACTGGTAAGTAATGGGGTAGGACAGACAGTTCATCTGGATGCTGGCTGCTATGATTTTGATCACTTAGGATGAATTAATTAATGCATTAATGAACACATTTAGTCTAGATCTCACTGCCAATAGCCTCATGCTTAACTTCTTGTAGTATTTAGCCCTTGAGGAGTTCCACAGGGATCATGGCGGTTATGATGGTAAAGAGGAATAGTTATGGAAGTGTTCTAACATAATTTGGGTTCAGGGTTATTAATTTTCTATTATTACAGCATCCATCAGAATAATAGGACTGTAAGTGATCTCATCAAGGTCAAGGATAGCAATACGCTGAGATGGAAACTAGATGTTAACACAGTTTTAACTGAGGATTCTTAAAAGATTAATAATTCCAACCCTGAGTATTGAACAAATCTCAGCATAAATATATAGATGGACAAATAATCCTTTCCTTTAACCAATTCTACATTAGGAGAAAATTCTCCGCCTTACAATTTAGGTAAAGGAAAAATAAACCCTTACAATATATGATCATGCAAATAGCCAAGAAATGAGTCAAATGCATTATCAACATCTAACGTCAACACAGAGAGAGCCAAAGTGCTAATGGAAGTTGCATTTTCTCCTTGGCATATTAAGTGCTTCAAGGGTGCCCAGTGTTCTCATAGACCATCAAATGGTAAAATTTCAGGGTAGTAGAGACAGTATGTGCATGGACTGAACTGGGAAATACTGACAGATGCCTAATGAGGTTATGGAACAAATCAACATAGCTGGCCTGCTGACTGTTCATCAGCCACCCTAGAAAAGCCAGAGGTGTCCCATCTAGAGCAGCTGCTAAACCAAAAGAAAGCATAACTGGAGTTCAAGAGCTCAGGTGTAATACAATCAGAGAATTTTAGAGCTGGAAAGGCTCTAAGAGACCATGTAGTTCAGTGTCCACAAATCTGTAGGTCATTATACTTCAGTGATTCCAAGAATTTCTTGAAATTACATGCCAAGTTACACGTATACATGCCTAAGAACCACTGATCTAGTTCAACTGTTTCATTTAACAGATGAGGAAACAGTTCCATTGAAATTGAACCACAACTCACTAGTCCTAAATTGGAGATAGCATCTCTTGAGTCCCAGCTATTTGATTTTGCTATCACACCAAGTTGTCTAATATTATCAGTAAGTATTAAAAATCTTAACTACAGCAGAAAAAGATAACAGCCGGAATCCCTAATCCCTGATTCTCAAAAGATTCAATATCTTCTGTGTAATCACTCAATAAGCTCTCCATGAGCCCATTTATACTGCCATTCCTTGTAAACACGCCAAATATAACCTGTGTGATGTCTGCGTTCTGGCAGCCTTTGCAGTTGAAACAATATCTGACGTAAGTAGCTCATGAAGCCAAAAGTAGGTCTGCCAGAATATGCAAGGGAGAAAATAGAGGATACAATTTTGGCTGAGAACAGATCCAGTCCTGCTTCACTTGCAAGCAGGCAGTACAGGCAGGTCAGAATCTCAGGCAGGTGTCTGGAGGCTGCACACACGGAAGGGACAGATGTTAGGGGGATGAGTGCGCCTTTCCTCCTTTGGCAGGTAAGGGCTCAGAGTGAGATAACTTGGCTTATCAAAGTAAGTGTGGCTTTACTAGTATGTGCATTGGTAAAAACAGGATATATTAGTTGTAGCAGACCAGAAACTCCAAACTCTTAATGCTACTGGAGAACATCAAGGGAATATGTCTTTTTTTTCTACCTTCTCTGAATTTCTCTTATTTTTTGTTCTTATTATAAATGGAAAATATTGTCAATTGAAATTGAGAGGTAAATCAGGTCCCTGTTAAAACATCAATGGAAATACAAGAATTCCAGATTGTATCATTTATCTTCTCAGTTAATAGGATATTAAATACTATCAACTTCAGAAAAAGAATTTGATTAAAAGGTCCCTGTTTTTTTTTCTCAGATAGAAAATTCTGTGCAAAAAATTGAAAATCTTAAAAATTCAAAAGGTTTTGAGAGACTATAAGTGTGCAAGGACAAGGCTACATAGTTACTTACACTGCCTCGTATATAAATGATTCTCAACAAATGTTTGTTAAACTGAATTGAATTGGTGTATAAACCATCTAACAAATGGTCACCCTGATGGTTCCCAGAGGAAGAAGAATTGCCCCCCTTATTAATGCACTAAGGCTATTTTTTTAAATTGGCTTTCGTTAAGCAACTCCATATATATTTTGATCAATCTTTCAGTTATTCCAAATGGCTCTCAATTTACAACTAGATGCCAGGACTTTTATATGTTCAATAAATTAACAAGATTTTCTCTCAATGTTGCTGTTATTAAAAAAAATGATATCTTTCCAGTAAGGTATTTTGGCTAATGAACAAGAATCTCTCATTAAATTAATAACACCATTAGATTCACTTTCAGATGGTTTAACAGTGGTCTTCGGGGTCTAATAACATATTGCTGACTTAGGCACGTTGCCAACAGACTGAACATGAATTTGTACAAAGTAAATCTCCATCTCAAATCTAAACAAAGTGTTTTCCCCTGCTAAACCTGCTTCTTTCTCTATATTTATTGTGATTAGGAGCATTATAATTTATCTAGTCCCCAGTCCAAAAAGTTGACTAAACTTTCCTCTCCCTCACCTAAAACATGCACTGAATAAGGATATCCAATCAAATATATCTTATAAACATCTATCAAATTCATGCCTTCCTTTTTCCCATGGTCATTACCTTGTTGGAGGCCCTCAACACTGTGAGCCTGAACTGACAGGCCCTCTCTACCTTTAACTGCTCCCATTCTAGTTTTCCTGGAATATGACATCAAAATTAATTTTCTAAAAAGTAAACCTGATCATTTCTTCCTCTTGCTTAAAACCTATCAGCATCTTCCTACTGCATCCAAGTACACACATTTTTGCCTTAAAATACAAGGCTTTTGGTAATTAAATCTTGGTGTTCTTTCCTTTCTCATCTCCAGCAACCCATAGCATCTCCCACAGGCTCTTTAAACCACCTGGCTAGAGATCTTGTCAAGTTTCCTTATGTCAGCCTCACTTTTTATTCCCTTAACTTTTAGCATATACCATACCCAGTCCAGGAAGTGCCCTGACACTTTTTCCATCTGGCATAGAAGCTACCCTTCCTTCAAGGTTAATTAAGGCTGCAAAAAAAAACATACCTGTCTGCCCCATGTGAAGTTAATTCTTTGCTCTCCAATCTAGCACACTTTTCCATATTTCTAGCATAGAACTTTTAAAACAATATTTTATGAAATATACATACTGAAGTCAAATATATAATCTGAACACAATGAAAGTTAATTAAAAATCAATACCAAGAAGATATCTAGAATCCTGAAATACCACACTTCTAAACTTCCCATGGGTCAGTAGAGGAATAACAAGGGAAATTATAAAACATTTTATACTAAAAGATTATACTACATGTTATATAAAGTACAAGAAATGGAGTGACATCCGTGAAAATCAGAGTGTAACTCCAAAAATTCTCCTCCTTAAAGCAACAAGAGAACTGGAAAAAATTGTTAGAATCAACTTTTTCAGAACTCTAGAAATTAACCAAACTCTTGCAACATTGTGGGGAGTTTTTATTCAAGAAAAGTAACTGATCTCAGTAAAAACAGTGATCTTTGTGGGATTTGAATTTGCCCTAGTCCCTTATCCCATTAGTTGAAAATTAATACTGTAGTTCACATTTGTGGTGAATACCAACAAACCAGCAACTGCTGCAAAAAGCAGAATGGGGCTGGAGCATCTTAAAAATCTCATTCCCAGAAAAATGGCATGATTTGACCTATTTAGTGGTTCCTAAAAGACCTACTTCAAGCTTACCTATATTTAACCTAAAGCACCTAATGGGAAAAGACCTTTTTCCCAAAGGCATTTGTTGAAAATAATGACAGGCAATTTTTTTTAAACTTTACAGTTGTCTGAGGCAGTGCATAAGAGTGGGGCAAACAATTTTATACATGTAATATATATATATATATATATATATATATATATATAATGATTTGTTTAGGTGTTCACTTCTACCATTAGAATCTCTTCAAGGCCACATACTATACCAAGCAAATTTTTGTGCCCACAGATGCTAATAAAATGCTCAAGACATAGTAAGTATAAATGTTGGCTGAGGAAATAAGTGAATGAATGAATGAAAAGATACAGAAGAACTAAGATCCCTCTTCTGTTGTATATGTAACTCGTTCGATCATGAATTTTTTTTCTTTTTTTACATATTAGAACTTTCAGAATGTACTTGTTCCCACATCCTCAGATACAATTAAATAAAACTCATTGTTTTCTAGGGCTGCCATAACAAAGAACCACAGATTGAATGCCTTAAACAATAGAAATTTATTTCCTCACAGTTTTGGAGGCTAGAAGTCTGAGATCAAGAAAGAACGAGCAGGGTTGGTTTCTTCTGAGGACTGTGTAGAAGAACCTGTTCAAGGCATCTCTCCTTGGCTTTTGATGGCTGTCTTCTCTGTGTCTTTACACGGTCTTCCCTCTCCCTCTGTCCATGTCTATGTCCAAATTTCCTCTTTTTACAAGGATATCAATTGATTTGGTTTAGGGCCCACCCTAATGACCTCATTTTAATCTAATCACCTCTCTGAAGACCCTATCTCCAAATAAGGTCACATTCTGAGATACTGGCAGTTAGGACTTGAACATGATTTTTTGGGGAAACACAATTCAACCCATAACACATATCCTCACTCATATAAAAAAGGGTGTGTTATGGTTATGTTTTTCAGTCTTTTCAGAATGTTTCCAAATAATAAGCCAGATTTTTCAGAATATTTTCTATTACTTTAAAACATTATCTCAAGAAAAAAATCCCTAAGGTCTCTAGCAGTGGTTTTGAAACCCAGTTGTTACATTAAAGTTGGCACTAGAGCTGAAGGAAGAACAACTGGACTAATATTAGTCCTGGCTCAGACATTAAACATTGAATTTACCCTAGGCACAGGCCCTAAATAATCTGTGCTTCAGGGAGATCAGCTCGGTGCTTTGCGAGCATCTAGAGGGGTGGCATAAGGAGGGTGGGAGGGAGACGCGAGAGGGAGGAGATATGGGGATATATATACACGTATGCACATAGTTGATTCACTTTGTTATACAGAAGAAACTAACACAACATTATAAAGCAATTATACTCCAATAAAGATGTTAAAAAATAAATAAATAAAATAGAAAGGACACTGGATGCCTATCAACTAATCATAATTTATGAATCTTGTTAGGATCCTAATCTAAGCAAAGAGGATCAAAATATTCATGAGACAATTGGGAAATCTGAACATTCACTGGATATTTAACGATACTAAGAAATTATTATAAATTTTTTAGGAGTGATGATGGTATTGTGCTTATGGTTTAATAAGAATTCCTCATCTTTTATAGATAGGTGCTAACTTCTTTACTAATAAAATGATATGATGTCTGTCAAAAAAAAAAAATCTGTGCTTCAGTTATTCACCTGGAAAAGGAAGTGTCTGGGCTGAATCCCTCTGCAATCCCACAAGCCCAAAGACTCTTGGTTCTACCTGGTCTTATTTTGCCACAGCAACTGGCACTGTTGGAGGTGACCTAGAAATAACATAAGAGTACTTATTTAAATGAAGAGATTAATATAAATTCAGTCGAGTTTGGAAATGTTTGCACAGCTGAAGACCATGAACCTTCCAGACTTCTTAGACAAATTCCATCCGTTCTCTGAGGACAAACTGCCTTTGGAATTATAAATGCACACAGATGTTGCTTTCAGCACAAAAAAATACCTACGGTAAGTATCGCTCATGGCAGTGCCTTAAGCTACTCCAAAGTTATTTTCATCAAGATTGAGTATTCCAGCTGTCTTCATTTTCTCAAAAATTAGTCTTAGAAAAATAGAACTTATCACAACAGGTTACAGAATTTAAGTTATATATTAATTTATAAAAATTATCTTGGATTCTATGATACAATTCAAAGCAACTTACTAAATGGTATCCAGGTACTCTGAAATAGTAAATTTTAAAAGTATGTATTTTTTAAATATGCCAAGTGACAAGAGAATCAAGACAATGAAATGATCTTTATTGACACAGGAAAAACAAGAATGCATTTAGAAAAGAATTCATTTCTTTTGATAAAAGTACTTTTATAAATTTCATACAGAGTATAATGATCAAAAGTTTTGGGAAACTTTTTGTTGAAAGAGGATGACTCATACGAACATTTCCTTTGAGAAATAATCATGGCATATTACAACACAAAACTATCGGATACGTTAGGACAATTTGAAGCAATATCAATGATGGAAGAAAAAAAAAAAAGCCAGTACTTCAGAAGATAGTTTAAAACACAAAAGACTCCTTAGAAGGGACATCTACTTAAATTATCAGCTGAGACTAATTCTTGAGGATATCAGATATAGATTAAACTGGTATTAATTTATTTAAGCATATAATAGATGTTAGAGAGTAACAAGTGAGCTGACATCGAAAATCAACTGTCCCAATAACCAATATTTGACAATAATAATAATGACAAATTGTTTAAAGAGTACTACCAAAATGAAACTTTTAAGAAAAGTAGAGTGTGTTTGGGCTTTTTTTAATAATTATGATAATGAACAGTGTGAGTCTAAGATGGTGCTTTGAATACCTTAAGCTTCTAAGACTTACAAATTTTATTGCGACTGCTGCTGTTCTGGATAGCCAAAAGGTACTACAGAGCACGGGGCAGATGGCTATATAATCATGGCCTACAGTTACGAGATTTAGTAATTGATATAATGGTGAAAAGTGATACAGGGTTGAAAAAAGAACAACAGCAATATTAATGCACGTTATGGTGATCTGAGATTCATAATGTACTTTCTGAGAATATACTGATCACCCAAAATTGATAAAGTAATTTCTTCCATTGAAGCAATATCCCATTCTACAAGTAATTTCTTACAAGATACTGAGTGTCTCAATGTTCTTATGTGGTTCATTCACTTCTTATGGCTATGTGCTCTCAGAAAATGATTTACTCACTGTTTCTGGCAACAGGTCTGGAAAATATAGGTACTACTTTATATACCTATATAATATTTTAAAAGTAAATATTTCTCCTTTTCCTCCCATGATGTAAACCCCACTGCAAATTTTAATTAAAAGTAGAAGTGGTACTAAATATTTTATGTGTGAATCTAAAGTATGAAGAGATTAAATGGCCAGCTTATTTTGCTAATCATGAAATAGAAACCCACCAACTCCCACTTCACTTAATAAGACACCCAAAAAAAGGCTCTCAGAGGGCTGCTCTCTGAATAGAAGGGCTCTTCCCACCTGTAGAAGGAGAGCTGACATCCCCCCCTACTTAATTAGTTCATTCCATTATTTTCAACTCACCTAAGCTTTCCCTCCTTTTACTCTCCAGAGGCTTTGCAAATTATAAGACTGCCGCTTTCCTCTAAACTTGAAACCAGGAGTTCTTGACTTTTTAAAAAAATCATCCTTGAGATATAATTCACATACAATAAAATTCACCCATTTGAATTGCCCGATTCAATGTTTTTTAGTATATTCACAAAGTTGTGCAATAATCACCACAGTCAATTTTAGAACATTTTTATCCTTCCAAAAAGAAATCCCATACTTATTTTCAGTCACTCCCATTCCCCCCTCTCCCACCACTAGGAAACCAATAATCTACTTTGTCTCTATAGATTTACCAATTCTGGACCTTTCATATAAAAGGAATCACACAGTTATGTGGTCTTTTGTGACTGGCTTCTTTGACTTACCACATATATATTTTCAAAGTTCAACCATGTGGTAGAATGTACCAATACTTCAATCCTTTATTGCCAAATAACATTCCACTGTATAGATATACCACATTTTATTTATCCATGCATCAGCTGATAAACAACTGGGTTGTTTCCACATTTAGGCTATTATGAAAAATACTGAACTTTCATGTCCGTGTCTTCGTGTGGATAGACATGATCTCATCTCTCCTGGATATATACCTAGCAGTGAAATTTCTGTGTCATACAGAAAGTCTATGTTTAATTTAAGGAACTGCCAAACATTTTCAAAACAGCTGCACCAGTTTACATTCCACTCATCAATATATGATGGTTCCAATTTCTTTACATCCTCACCAACACATACCATTATCTGAGTCATACTAGTGGATATAAAGTGGTATGTTATTGTGGTTATGATTTGCATTTTCCTAATGTGTAATGATGTCAAGCATCCTTTCATGTGCTTATTGGCCATTATCATATCTTCTTTGGAGAAATGTCTATTCAGATTCTTTGCCCATTTTTAATTGGGTTACTTATCTTTTTAGCATTGAGTTTAAGAGTTCTTTATATCTTTTAGATACAAATCCTTTTTCAGATATATGATTTGCAAATATTTTCTCCCATCATATGGATTTTTTCGCTTTTTTGATGGTATAATCCGTAACACAAAGGTTTTAAATTTTGATGTAATCTATTCTTTCTGTTGTCATTTGTGCTCTGGTGTCATATCTTTAAAAAACAAAACACAAAAAAAAACTGCAGAGCCCAGGTCATGAAGTTTTCTTCATATTTTTTTTCCTAAGAGTTCTATAGTTTTAGCTCTTACATTTAGGTCTATGACATTTTTAATTAATTTTTTTGTATGGTATGAGGTAGGGCTATGCAACTTCATTCCCTGCATGTGGATATACAGTTGTCTCAGTACCAGTTGAAAAACTCTTCTTTCCTCCTTGAATTGTTTTGGTACTCTTGTCAAAAAGCAGCTGACCAAAAATTTGTGTTTAATAATACAGAAAGAATTTAAGGAAAAAGATGACCTGAAAACTTCTAAAATCATAATCTGATGAGATTTAGCCAGTAAACAACAATGGGGTCGAGAAATGGCTGGTCAACATCCAGATGACAGATACAATGCGGCAATGCAGACTCTAGCCACATCAGTAACAAAGTTGATAATGGGTTAGGAGGGGGAAAGGCTGAAATCTCACAGGTAGGCAATAATATCATGTGTTTATTACATCATGTCATGACCAAAGTCAAGTAGGTGGCTGTGATTTTATGTGATTCATCTAGTTTGAAGATGTTATAAAGAGCAGCCTCAAAGGGTGAGGTGGGGTGTTTATAGGTGTGAATGGCAGGAACTAAGCAGGATGTGAGAAGCAATTGCTCAGTACGCTGGCTCAGAATAGGGTTTAGATCCAGTAGAGGCTGTGAATCAAGAAATGAAGGAGGAAAAAGAAACGAAATTGAGTTATTTGTAGTGATGTGGATGGACCTAGAGTCTGTCATACAGAATGAAGTAAGTCAGAAAGAGAAAAACAAACACCATACGCCAACACATACATATGGAATCTTAAAAAAAAAAAAATTGGTTATGAAGAACCTAGGGGCAGGACAGGAATAAAGACGCAGATGTAGAGAATGGACTTGAGGACACGGGGAGGGGGAAGGGTAAGCTGGGACGAAGTGAGAGAGTGGCATAGACTTATATATACCTACCAAACGTAAAACAGATAGCTAGTGGGAAGAAGCCACATAGCACAGGGAGATCAGCTCGGTGCTTTGTGACCACCTAGAGGGGTGGGATAGGGAGGGTGGGAGGGAGACGCAAGAGGGAGGAGATACGGGGATATATGTATATGTATAGCTGATTCATCTTGTTATAAAGCAGAAACTAACACACCATTGTAAAGCAATTATACTCCAATAAAGATGTTAAAAAAAAATGACACTGTCAAAAAAAAAAAAAAAAGAAATGAAGGAAGAAACCAAGCCAGGCAGACAAGGCAAATATGACAAAAGTTTGGGGAATGCCATCAGATTGTAAAGAAATAGACTAAGAATTTACCCCAGGTACTCGAGATGCAAAGTTGAGAACAGTCTCTACTCTTAGGTTAGAAAGGCTTTTTACATGCTGCGTTCTTATTAAGGACTGGCTTATGAATTTGTAGGGATTTAAGCAGTACATCAATGCCTACAACTAAGAAGCACTTACTGAATCCTTGCTGTATCCCAGGTATGCTTCCAGTTGCTTTGCATATATTAACTCACCTGATTCTCATGAGTACCATAGTAGGTTAATCCTATTATATTAATAAAAGAGGTGACAAAACTAAGATTTAAAAAGGTTAAGTATCTTACCTAAGTCCCACAGCTATAAAACAGCTGAAACTAGATTTAAAACCAGATCTAGCTAACTCCAAATTATGTGGTCTTTTGATTATAATGGTGAAGATGAAGAAAAACTGCATTCATATCAAGCTTAGTCTTTTACTTAAGTAATAAAAAAGTGGTATGCAGCTTGCGTGCTAGAGGTTCATAGGGTTTCTAATCTTCATTGGTTATTAGTATTACCATCAAACTAATCATCTATATATGAAACTTCTGAGCTATCCCTGATTTCTTCTTCTCCCAACATGTCACTTCTATCTGACATCCATTTTCCATTCCATTCTCACGGATCTATTTCAAGTTTATCACTCCTAAACTTGATAATTGTAGTATCTTCCAAACTAATCTTTCTACCTGTTAGCTTTCCTTATACAAATCCAAGTGATTCACTACTGCAAAACTAATCCTGAAATGCAGTTCAGATCATAGTATATCTACATTCAAAAATACTCAATACTCTCCCGTCATGTTCACCAAATCAAATAGAGCTAATTGACCTTCACATTCCTGGCTTCCACAATATAGCCATCACTTCCCATTCCAGCCTAGACATTTTAGCTGCCTACAGCTAAACGGTACCATTTACTATTGCTGAAAACTACTCCATACTTGCTAACTTAATGCATTTATTTATTCTTTTCTCTGGGCATGGAATGCCTCCCACATGTCTGCCCAGTGAAATCCAATCCATCTCAAATGCCACCTCTTCCAGGAAAACTATCCCAATTCCCTCAAAATAATAATTCCTTCCTCTTTTAATTACATTTTTTTCTTATAAAGCTCATATAACTCTAAATTATTATATCTTTGTGGATTTTCCTAATCTCCCTTTCTAGACTTCAAGTTCTCTGAAAGCAACAATGCCTGTGTCTTAATCTTGTCTGAATTCCAAAACACTGAGCAGTTGCTTTGAAATTATGGTCATTAAAAACAAATCATTGGATTAAATTATTAAAGTTGAAAAAAATATAGTGGTGTATTAATCAGAACTATCTTGGTTGCAAACAACATATGCTCCATCTAACTTAGACCAAAAGAGAATTGTTTTGGGCTCATATGGAAAAGGAATGATAGGGCTATCTTCCAAATATCACAGATACAGGGATTTGTATCATGTTGCTATTCTTCTCTTATGGGTTGGCTTCACACCTGCCTATTAAAGACTGACTTTGTCTTCCTTGCCAGAGACATGGCCACTAGCAGCTTCCCAATTTCCATCCTCTAAGCTTCAGGACTAGAGAGAAAAGGAATCTTCTGTAACACTCACCTCTACACCTGCATCTGTTTAAAAAAATACCAGAAAAAAAGTCTCTGACTGGCCCAGCTTGATTCACGGATTCACTGAACTTTTGACAGTGGTCAAAGTTGAGCATAAGAAGGTAGTAGCTCCTGTTAAAGACCTCATGGATAAAGTAAGGCATCCATGTGTGTATGAGTTTTTTAGAGTGCTTTCTCAGAAAATGAGAGAAGGGGTTTATATAGACAAATATTTAATGTCTACTATAAGTAGTGAAAGGTTTCAGTGGTAATAACTAGTTACTGCTTCACAATTGAGTTTAAAAAAAAAAAAGGAAAGGAAAATTTTAGTCTATCAGTATATAAATAGCATTTTGGAACAAATGGTATCATTTGTTTTCCCATTTCTCATATTACTGTTCTTTCTCGAGCATTCCTAAGTGGGCAGGTTCAGATTTTGCATAGTTTATGTAGAAGTAAGACTAGGTACAACTGTTGATA
Organism: Lipotes vexillifer; assembly: GCF_000442215.2. Lineage (NCBI taxonomy): Eukaryota > Metazoa > Chordata > Mammalia > Artiodactyla > Lipotidae > Lipotes > Lipotes vexillifer. The sequence goes on from NW_006783886.1 coordinate 134,854, forward strand.
AATTTCCCAGATTGATATGGAAAAGAAAAAGGCTGCTTATCATAACTATTTGGGAATCCAGTATTCCATGATGGTTAAAACAGTGTTACTGAATATAAATTTCAGCCTTTCTCATGTAGATTATTTTTTTCTACTTCCTTGCATCATATTTATCTCTCCTACTTTTATTGTTGGAAGGATCCACCATGTATCCTGCAGAGTATCATAAGCCCAGGACATCAAGAATCATAGTCTCAAATAACTATAATGGCCAGCAAGACGACATACATGAGTAGGCAATAAGGTGATCAGAAAAGTGTCTACTCTTGAAATGGGCAGCTGCTATGCTACTCCAGCCAACTGAGGGAAGGCAGATGAGTGTTGTTAAGTCAGGTGGTTCCTTATATTAAAAAATTCCAGAAAGTCAGGGTTATACATGAAACCCCTTGATTTTTATTTGTGAGCCACCAACTGAAATATTTTTCAAATGCTTTACAGACCAAACAGAGCAAATCTGCAGGTGAAACCTGACCTGCCAGTGTAATCTTCTGTAGATATGTTCAACAAGTACTCATTGAATGAATGCTTATGTACAAAACTAACGAGTTGAAAATCAAATCATGGTTTTCTATTAATTACATTCCAATAGTAGAGACTACTTTCTCCAGAAGAAAATGTTGGCCTCAGTCCACTAAAACACTGCTTAAAATTTTAACATTTACATGAGAATCATTCTTCTTTTATTAATGGGAAGCATAGGCAAATCTAATTTTAAAAATGACCCCTGAAGACATTAGTCAAATGGATAATCGATTCACTCTTATAGATGCCTTCTCATATGGTATTAAAAGGATCACACAGCCAGCATTTATTGGCATTCTTGTATATTTCTTGTTACTTAAATAACAATAAGTTTAAATGTTTAAACTGCTCAACTTCATCCTTTTCAAGAAGGCATTTATAACTGCTATCAGCCAAACTGATAACTCTTTCTTTGAATTTCTATAGCCCTTATTTGTTGTATGTCATTTAATCATATTTCCAGGCTTCAAGGAGTTTCTTGACTAACAGAAGTGAAATATCTATACAGTGAAGCAATGGAAAGAACAACAAACTTGTTATTAGGAGATCCAGTCAGATTCAAATTCATTAATTGTGAATTAATTGTGAATATCAGAAAACTGGATTTCAAAGCAAAGAATAATACGAAGGATAAGGGGTTTTATAATGATAAAGGGGTTAACCCCTAATCAAGAAAACATAATAATCCTAAAGATTTATACATCTAATAAGGGAATATCAACATATGCCAGACAAAAATTAATGGAACTTTAGGAGAAATAAATAAATCCATAATTACAGTCAGAGATTAATCACAGAGCAGAAAAAATCAAAATAGAAATATAAAACAATAATGAAAATCAATTATTCTCTGAGAAAAATCAGAACAATTGATAAACATCTAAAATGATGACAAAAAAAGGAGACTCAATACAAATTAACAGTATCATTAGATAAGATGGAAAACCTAACAAGAAGACAGCAACTACCAGAGTTCATTCAAGAAAAATAGAAAACCCTGTACAGACCTATAGCTATTAAAGATATTGAATTTGTAGTTACAAACTTCTCTCACAAAGAAAATAAGATCAAAGAAGATCTAAATAAATGGAGAGAAAAATCCATGTTTATGTACAGGACAACTCAATATTGTCAAGAGGTCATTCTTTCCCTCCTTGATCTACAGACTCAATCCCAATCAAAATCAACAAACTGATTCTAAAGTTTATATGGAGAGGAAAAAGACCCAGAATAGCCAACACAATATTGAAGGAGAGGAACAAAGTTGGAGGACTGACACTACCCAACTTCAAAACTTAACTATAAAGCTAGGATAATAAAGACAGTGTGGTACTGGTAGAAGAACAGACAAGTAGATCAATGGAACAAAACAGAGAGCCCATAAATAGACCCAGATAAATACAGTCAACTGATTTTTGAAATAGGTGAAAGGCAATATATAGTGGAGAAAAGATAGTCTTTTCAACAAATAGTGCTGGAACAGCTGAACGTCCACATGCAAAAAAAAATAAAAAAATAATCTAGACACAGAACTTACACACTTCACAAAAACTAACACAAAATGGATCACAGACCTAAATGTAAAACACAAAACTATAAAAACCGTAGAAGATAACATAGGGGAAAACCAAAGAAACTAAGAAAACTCCACACCCAGATACCTTAACTTGTGAATTCTGTCACACATTTAAGGATGAAATAATATCAATTCTACACAAATCCATCTAGAAATTGAAGAGAAGGGAATACCTTCCAAGTGATTCTATGAGGCCAACATTACACTGATACCAAAACCAGGCAAAGACTTAAAATAAAACTACAGAACAATAACCCTTATGAACACAGGTAAAAGGAGCCTAAAAAAAAAATTTAGCACATCTAATCCAACATTGCACAAGAAGGGGAATACATCATTACAAAGTGGGGATTATCCTAAGAATGCTAGGTTAATTAAACATGCAAAAATCAATGTACTTCATCATATTAACAAAAAGAAAAAAGTATATAAACCATTTTAATAGTCAAAGAAAAAGCATCTGTCAAAATCCAGCATCGTTTTCTAATAAAAATTTTCAGAAAACTAATAATAGAAGTCAACTTCCTCAACCTGATAAAGGGAATCTGAAAAATCTACATCTATCATCATATAAGTCTGTGTGAAAATCTGAATGATCACCAACAAAACAAGAATGTCCACTCTCACCACCTCTATTCAACATGGTACTGCAACTTCTAGCCAATAAAATAAGAAAAATAAGTAAAAGGCATTTAAAATTAGATAACACAATAACAATATCTTTGTTTATAGATAACATGATCATCTATGTTGAAAAACTGCTGGAATCTATAAAAAAGCCATTAGCACCAAAAAATGAGTTTAGGAAGTTGCAGGATACACTTTAATATAATATTGGAAAAATTAATTTTGTTTGTATATACTAGAAATAAACAACAGAAACTGAAATAAAAACAATACCATTTACAATCATATAAAAAATATGAAGTACTTAGGGGAAAATCTGGCAAAATCGGGCAAGACCTGTACATTGAAAACTTTATTTATAAAAGATGACCTAAACAAACAAAGGGATAAACTTTGTTCGTGGGTCAGAAGACTCAGTAGTGTTAAGATATCAATTCTCCCCCAAATTAATCTATAGATTCAACATAATTCTAACCAAAATTCCATCAGGCTGTCTTAAAAAAATTGAAAAACTAATTCTAAAATTCATGTGTGGGGCTTCCCTGGTGGTGCAGTGGTTGAGAGTCCGCCTGCCAATGCAGGGGTCACGGGTTCGTGCCCCGGTCCGGGAAGATCCCACATGCCGCGGAGCGGCTGGGCTCGTGAGCCATGGCTGCTGAGCCTGCGCGTCCGGAGCCTGTGCTCCGCAACGGGAGAGGCCACAACAATGAGAAGCCCGCGTACCGCAGAAAAAAGAAAAAAAATAAATAAAATAAAATAAAATAAAATAAAATTCATGTGTGAACTCAAAGGACTTAGAAGAGCCAAAGCAACTCTGAAAATTTTGAAAGTCAATCCTACCTGATTTCAAATCTTATTATAAAGCTACAGTAATCAAGACAGTATACTATTGGTACAAAAATACATGAATCAATGGAATAGAATAGAGATTCCAAAAACAGATCCAAATTACATGAACAAAATATTCTGGAAAAGGTAATTAATTCAGTAGAGAAAAGATTTTAAGCAAATGGTGCTAGAAAAATTATAAATTTATCTGCAAAAAAAGGATTCGAATCCATACTTTACAACATATATAAAAATTAAATCAAGGTGGATCACAGTCTTAGCATAAAATCTGGGACTAAAAATTAAAGAAAAAAAATAAAGAGAAAGTGACCTTAGATGAGGTTAGATATGACACCAAAAACACGATTCATAAAAGAATAAAATGATAAACTAGATATCATCAAAAAATAACTTCTATTATTCAAAAGACACTGTTTAGGAGAACAAAAAGACAAGTCACAAAAGAGAAGAAAATAGCTGGAAATCATATAACTGATGAAGGACTTGTATATAGAACATACAGAGTACTTTGAAAACTCAATAATAGGAAAACATACAATCCAATAAATTTTAGCAAAAGATTTAAGCAGAAACATCACCAAAGAAGATATGTGGATGGCAAATAAGCAAACGAAAAGATGCTAAAATCATTAATCATTAGGGGAAAACACATTAAAATGGCAAGATATTACCACTACAAACCTATCAGAATGATTGAAGTTTAAAAGACTAACCATACCGGGTTTCCCTGGTGGCGCAGTGGTTGAGAGTCCCCCTGCTAATGCAGGGGACACAGGTTCGTGCCCCGGTCCGGGAAGATCCCACATGCCGCGGAGTGGCTGGGCCCGTGAGCCATGGCCGCTGAGCCTGCGCGTCCGAAGCCTGTGCTCCACAATGGGAGAGGCCACAACAGTGAGAGGCCCACGTAACAAAAAAAAGCTGGCTTGATAAAAGTATCTTTTCAGAGTTCTGACTTTATACAAAGACCTTCTAGGGGGAACTTGCATTTCTCTTTCTGTATCTTGGAGATGTAAATGTTCTAGCTGATCTTCCTAGAGCATTCTGTGTGTGTGTGTGTGTGTGTGTGTGTGTGTGTGTGTGTGTGTGTGTATGTGTGTATGTTTGAAAAAAAACAGACTAACCATACCAAGTGTTGGCAAGAATGTGGAAGGACTGGAACTTACATACATTGCTGATTGGAATGTGAAATGGTCAACTTTGAAAACCAGTTTGACAGGTTCTTGAAAAGTTAAACATATATCTGCCATAACATATAGCCATTTAACTCACAGGTATTTACCCAAAATAAAAGAAAGCGTATAACCATACAAAGATTTTTACACAAATGTTCATAGGGCTTTACTTAGGATAGCAAAAAAACTAGAAACAGAAAGACCTGCATGTGAATGGAATTGTAACTATTGTCACAAATAACACAGATGAATCTCAAAATTACATTGGATGAAAGAATAAAAGAGTTCATACCATAAAATTCCATTTATATAAAACTGTCAAAAATGCAAACCAATACAGAGTGATAGAAGGCAGAGCAGCTGTTACTTGGTGATGCAAAGAAAGAGATCAAGAGAAGTGGGAGGGAGGGATTACAAAGAGGCATGGGGAAATGTCTGGGGATGATGCATATGTCCACTATCCTGATTGTTATGAGGCTTGGCAATGTATAAACAAATCCAATCTTATCAAATTATATATTTTAAGTAGGCATTGCACATTGTGTGTCAATTATATCTCAAACTGTTAAAAGAGAGAGAGAGATGCATCCTTTACCAATCTAAGAACACATGATAGAAGAATTTTGAAAGAGCTTTCTCTCTTGATTACCATAATCAAAAGCAAATGTTAAGTCTAAAACGAAGTAACAGACCACAATTTTCTCCAAGTCATCCATCCTCTATCAAAATTCCTAGCAGTAGTAAAACAACATTTAGAATGTTAAAATAAGGCTAAAGGTCCTCTGACTCATGATAACGGACAGACTTTCTCATGGAGCCCCTCCAATATCAAATGACATGAATAAAAACCAGTTCTCCATCTGGATCAATGATACAACAGTTTCTGAAACATTCTTACTTTAAGTCTTTGATCATGTTGTCTCCCCAACATGGAATTCTTGCCCCTGACTTCTTTTGCTCCATCCAAATGCCTATGATTCCTTCAAAACACATCCCAAATGCCATCATCTCTTCTATTAAAGTGCTCCTCGATGAATATAATCCTTCATTCCAGGAGTGGGAAAACTACAGCCTGGCCTGCTGCCTGTTTTTGTAGAAGTTTTACTGGAACACAGCCATACCCATGAATTTAGGTATTATCTACCTATGGCCTCTTTCATGATACAATGGCAGAGTTGTGCACTTACGACAGAGACTATATGGCCCACAAAACCACATATTTACTATCTGGCCTTTTATAGGCAAAGTTTTCTGATCCCAGTTTTATTCCTTTAAATTCTCACATTTCATACCTCTCTTAAGCAGCATTCATTATATTATTCATCTTCTTAACTTATGTTTAAGATCTTTAAGGGCAGGGAGTCAATTGTACAAGCACCATGCTGTGCTTTGCGGCAGTTCTCAATAAACATCTGTTAAATCAGACAATTTATGAATGAAAAGAGTTAAATCAACAGCAGATACTCACTTGGAATAGCTCTTAATTGTGGAATAATTGTGGAATAAAGAGTGCACTGCTTTCATCAGGTTAGGCTATGATACTGCAATAACCTTTGCCTTTAGCTCAAAGAATTTCAGAGTTGGAATAGGCTTTAAAGCTCATCAGATCCAAACTGCTCTTTTTTACCTGAAAAAACTGAGGGCCAGAGAGTTTAAGCCTTTAAGGATAAATTAAATATTGTTAGAACAAAGACTAAAACTCATGTATGCTAGAGATAATGGAACAGACAGGTCAATGGTCAGGCTTCAAGAGATAGGCTAACTCCCTCAAAATGTATAGCTGCAAAATTTTGTGTATGTGTATGTAAACATCTTCTTGGAAAGGGTTTTATATATATTCTCATCAGAGTCAAAAAAAGTTCATAATCGTAAAATGGTAAAGAAAAAACAAAACTGAGGAAAAGATATATTTTGGAGAATTACTGATTGTTATCATCTAGTTAAGTAACAAAGCCATGACTGGCCCACAGGTCTAATCATCCCTATATTCTTTATTATATCCAAAGCAGAAGCCAATACACATTCTGCCAGTTTAAACAGCCACTGTGAGTAGCAATTCAAGCAATGCAGGTATCCCTCTTTATTTTCCCCTAAGGATACTTCAGTGTATGAGTACTTCTGCAGTACTTATCAAAACAATCAAATCAAGATTGTGTGTGTGTGTGTGTGTTTAGCAGGGGGTTGAGGGTGAGAGTTAATGTGAAAGTAAAAAGGTGTATATTTCCTATTTCAAGTAATATTCCAAGGAGGTTATTTGGTATGCTTGAAGAAAAATAATTTAATGAGAGATGTCAAATAATTTATTATAATTATCATTCTATTTTTAGAAAATCTCTGTCAAAAAAATCTTCCAATAAAATGAATCAATGAGACTGATAATACAAGAACAAACTCAGCATGACATAAAGCTTCTGTAGATAATGATACTTTCAAGAGTGATACTTGTATCAAAGAGTGATACTTTCATGTAAACTAAATACTAATGTGCACTGCCTCTAAATAGTAGTATTACTATTGCCAAACTTATCAGACCACACTTAAAATTGAGCTTAAAAACCTGTTTGTTACACTACTTAAAACAAAACAAAATAAAACAAAACACTTACTTGAAAGTTCTACTGAAAGGAAATTAGCAGTAAGAGAATTGGTTAAGGAGATGAAAAACAATATAAACATACAAAAATTTCACTCATATTACTCAAAAAAGTATAAAATACTTAGAACTATTTTTGGCAAGAATGGTCACAGAACCTTTATGAACAAAAAACTAAAATCTTATTAGAGGATAAATTATTAGAGGATAAATTCCCCAAAATGGAAAGATATTTAATGTTTTTGAATAAGAATTCTAAATATTATTTTTAAAGTAAGTCTCTCAATGTTACTATGTATATTTAATGAAATCCCAATTAGAAGCCCAATTTTTGTCCTTTATCAAATAAAATTATCTTAAATTTACATGGAAGAATAGACGCCCAAAATTTGAGGAAAGAAAACTTTTGGAAGTCCTAGCCACGGCAATCAGAGAAGAAAAAGTTATAAAAGGAATACAAATTGGAAAAGAAGAAGTAAAGCTGTCACTGTTTGCAGATGACATGATACTATACATAGAAAATCCTAAAGATGCCACCAGAAAACTACTAGAGCTAATCAATAAATTTGGTAAGTTGCAGGATACAAAATTAATGAACAGAAATCTCTGGCATTCCTAAACACTAATGATAAAAAATCTGAAAGAGAAATTAAGGAAACACTCCCATTTACCATTGCAACAAAAAGAATAACATACCTAGGAACAAACTTACCTAGGGAGAAAAAAGACCTGTATGTAGAAAACTATAAGACACTGATGAAAGAAACTAAAGATGATACCAACAGATGGAGAGATATACCATGTTCTTGGATTGGAGGAATTGATATTGTGAAAATGACTATACTACCCAAAGCAATCTACAGATTCAATGCAATCCCTATCAAATTACCAATGGCATTTTTTACAGAAGTAGAACAAAGAATCTTAAAATTTGTATGGAGACACAAAAGACCCCGAATAGCCAAAGCAGTCTTGAGAGAAAAAAACGGAGCTGGAGGAATCAGACTCCCTGATTTCACACTATACTACAAAGCTACAGTAATCAAGACAATATGGTACTGGCACAAAAACAGAAACATAGATCAATGGAACAAGATAGAAAGCCCAGAGATAAACCCACACACCTATGGTCAACTAATCTATGACAAAGGAGGCAAGGATATACAATGTAGAAAAGACAGTCTCTTCAATAAGTGGTGCTAGGAAAACTGGACAGCTACATGTAAAAGAATGAAATTAGAACACTCCCAAACACCATACACAAAAATAAACTAAAAATGGATTAGAGACCTAAATGTAAGACTGGACACTATCAAACTCTTAGAGGAAAACATAGGAAGAACACTCTGACATAAATCACAGCAAGCTCTTTTTTGATCCACCTCCTAGAGTAATGGAAATAAAAACAAAAATAAACAAATGGGACCTAATGAAGCTTCAAAGCTTTTGCACAGCAAAGGAAACCATAAACAAGACGAAAAGACAACCCTCAGAATGGAAGAAAATATTTGCAAATGAAGCAACTGACAAAGGATTAATCTCCAAAATTTACAAGCAGCTCATGCAACTCAATATCAAAAAAAAAAAACAACCCAATCCAAAAATGGGGAGACCTAAATAGACATTTCTCCAAAGAAGACACACACATGGCCAAGAAGCACATGAAAAGCTGCTCAACATCACTAATTATTAGAGAAATGCAAATCAAAACTACAATGAGGATCACCTCACACCAGTCAGAATGGGCATCATCAGAAATTCTACAAACAACGAATGCTGGAGAGGGTGTGGAGAAAAGGGAACCCTCTTGTACTGTTGGTGGGAATGTAAACTGATACGGCCACTATGGAGAACAGTAAGGAGGTTCCTTAAAAAACTAAAAATAGAATTATCATATGATCCAGCAATCCCACTACTGGGAATGTACCCAGAGAAAACCATAATTCAAAAAGACACATGCACCCCAATGTTCATTGCAGCACTATTTACAATAGCCAGGACATGGAAGTAACCTAAATGCCCATCGACCGACGAATGGATAAAGAAGTTGTGGTATGTATATACAATGGAATATTACTCAGCCATAAAAAGGAATGAAATTGAGTCATTTGTTGAGACGTGGATGGATCTAGAGACTGTCATACAGAGTGAGGTAAGTCAGAAAGAGAAAAACAAATATCGTATATTAATACACATATGTGGAACCTAGAAAAATGTTACAGGTGAACAGGTTTGCAGGGCAGAAGTTGAGACACAGATGTAGAGAACAAACGTATGGACACCAAGCGGGGAAAACCACGCTGGGGTGGGGATGGTGGGGTGCTGAATTGGGCGATTGGGATTGACATGTATGCACTGATGTGTATAAAACTCATGACTGATAAGAACCTGCAGTACAATAAAACAAACAAACAAACAAAAAAACCAACAACATCAAAAAAAGTGTTGCTGGAAGCCTCTATTATCAAATCATGGACTTAAAAACAAAGTGCATCAGATAATATGATTATTATCAGATAGATAATCTTCCCAATAATGAGACCAATGGATTTGAGAAAGGGGTCAATGGCTTAAGAAATGGTACTGGCAAAACTAAATATATGTCTTGAGGAAAATCAAATCAGATTACAATTTTACATCATATCTTTAAAAATTTAGGATTAAAGACTTGAATATAAAAGGATAAAACAATAAAAATCCCATAAGAAAATACAGCACATTCTATGTATAATAAAGAGTTTTGAAAGACTTTCATGATCAAGAATGAATTTATTATAAAATTATCAAAGTAAACATATATTTATTCAAAGCTTTGAAACTTTTGTATGGCAAAAGATACTATGAAAAAACTCAATCAACAAACTATAAATTTAGGGAAAATATTAAATAAAGAGAGTAAACTCTATGTTATAAAGAATTCTTAAAACTTGGTAAGGCAGATATGAACACCCAATAGAAAAATGAGCAATTAAGGGGCTATTTACATAAGAGAAAATTCAAATTTGAGGGGTAAAAACATTAAACAGAAGCTCAAACTCAGAGATTTGTAAATTAAAATAACAATGAACTGTCATTTCACACCTATCAGACTGGCAAACACTTAAAAGACATATTACATCTATTATTAGTGTAGATGAGCCAAAAAGTGTAGCCTCATATGTAGCTATGATAAATGTTAAAAAAAAAAAAAAAAAAATTTAAAACAAAATCTGGCATTTCTGTAAAATATATGTTAAATGTTAAAAACATATTTATTTTTAATTACCCGTGAATACTATCATTGAATATCTTTTCAACTGATATCTAATACACACTTATTAATATATTTTAATGAGGTTATTTATGAGCAATACATTTTTATAGAATTAGAGGGAAAGAAGATATCCCAAATTATATCCGATTTCTAAAACTGAATCATTTTTACCACGGTTTGAACAATAATACAAACATTATTTTTTCTATATCTATTAGGAATAGTTTAAATGTCAATCTTAATAGACTCTAGGTATTTGTGTAACCACAGTACGTAAGAGAGTACTGCTTTTCTGATGCTTAAATTCTTGGATACACTGTTAGAGACTGTCACCAGGGGGAAGTCTTGTTTTCCAGAGGCTAAATTTAAATTACCGTAAATCTTACAACTGTACATTTCTATGAATAAATATATCTCAGAAGACACAATTCAAAACACAAGACAAAATTCCACCTTCTAATTCAGTCATAAGTTTCTGAAAACACAACCAATCAACATTTGTAAAATATAATGTTAAAGATAATTTTGTTTTATATCATAAATAGATCACAAAGTTTTCACATATAAAGTGGAAAATAATAAGCCATATTTTACTTTAAATAGCCAATAATTAGGGTATTTTTAGCTAAATATAGAAACCACTCAATTCCTCATTAAACTCCTCCTGCATAGATATATATAATCAATGACCTTACTCCATTAAATCTATGAAACCTCTTTACTTTTTTACCACCTTCATACTACAGTTGTTCCTTTACAGTTTCCATTGAAATACTCATGGATAACAGTGAAAGAACTTGTACAGTTCCTTAGGACAATTATTCACCTATTCTATGATGTTTCTAAACCAAGAATATTAAGTCTCTTTACCTCACTGACTTTCCAGTTTTTTTTTTGTTTTTTTTTTTTTTTCTTAACGGTACGCGGGCCTCTCACTGTTGTGGCCTCTCCCGTTGCGGAGCACAGGGCTCCGGACGCACAGGCCCAGCGGCCACGGCTCACGGGCCCAGCCGCTCCGCGGCACGCGGGATCCTCCCGGACCGGGGCACGAACCCGTGTCCCCTGCATCGGCAGGCGGACTCCCAACCACTGCGCCACCAGGGAAGCCCTCCTGCATAGCTATATATAATCAATGACCTTACTCCATTAAATCTATGAAACCTCTTTACTTTTTTACCACCTTCATACTACAGTTGTTCCTTAACAGTTTCCATTGAAATACTCATGGATAACAGTGAAAGAACTTGTACAGTTCCTTAGGACAATTATTCACCTATTCTATGATGTTTCTAAACCAAGAATATTAAGTCTCTTTAGCTCACTGACTTTCCAGTTTTAATCCTTCCCCAGAGGAAATCTATGTGTGAGTAATTTTTGCTCTAGGGCACTTGCAGATTTGTTCCAGATAATAGGAACTGAACAGCTAAGTTACAGCATGCAAATTTCTGCTCTGGTAGCATGTTTCTTAATGCCATAGCTCTTATTATTTCAAAAGCAAATTAAACAAGGGAGTTCTGTAGAAAGCCAATTAACCAATTTAGGCAGCAACTTAATACAAATCACTGCCCCTTACTTTCACCCAGCATGATGTTTTGTGATTCTAAGATGTCAATGTTTAAGTGCACATCTGTAGCAAGTGACTGTTTAAAAGTGACTCGAGGTGCCTACACAAGCATTCTACTGGGAAGCATATGGTAAATGTAAATTTTGATTTATTTTCACTTCCTAGCTCTGTCATGTGGTTTCATTCTTTTAGTGTCGTATTATAAACAAAATTGGAAAAAATGTGTCGAAAGAGCACAGAGCTAAAAATCATCAGAATGAGATTATAATCCCAGGTTTATATCAAGGAAACTGTATTTGGTCCAAACACCAGTTACACGATGGAATGGCCATAAGGAAGGCTATTCCATAATTTCAAGACTTTATGCACATTTTGAAACAAAGTTAATGTATATGGATAATTTTGCTGTTTGTTTTTCTCTTTAATTATCACAGAACTTTAGTCCTGATTATGAGCCATTGGGGTCAATTTCAACAGAAAATATTTAGTGAGACCCAGCTCAAAAGACATCTGATCTTTGAGACTGCCACAGCTTCCCTAGACAGTTTCTTCGGCACCTCCTCCTCAGTAATTCCCGTTTAAAACACTTAGACTTGTTGAACCATGTTCAACCAATCTGGGTATAATTCATGAAACCACTTCAGTCAATACATAAACATGTATCCAGTGGTCAGCAGAAAAAAATAAACACAACATAATAACTACTGACACTGACAAGTAAATAATGGTTTATAAGAACTAATTCATTTCTAAACATTTATTTACTACTATTTAAAATTAACCTTATCATTTCTATAGCATGCAACATGTATAGTTTATTTCAAAGTTTATATAGCACATAAACGTTTTAAGAATTGTACTCATTTATGATCATTTATATTCCTAGAAAAAAATTTAAGTGTAAAGTGAACGGACAGCTTGAATAAACTTTTAGAAAATTAAGACATTATAATGAAATAAAGAGACGAGATTAAATTAACTACAAAACAGATATAAGGCTTCCCTGGTGGCGCAGTGGTTGAGAATCTGCCTGCCAATGCAGGGGACACGGGTTCGAGCCCTGGTCTGGGAAGATCCCACATGCCGTGGAGCAACTAGGCCCGTGTGCCACAGCTACTGAGCCTGCGCGTCTGGAGCCTGTGCTCCGCAACAAGAGAGGCGGCGATAGTGAGAGGCCCACGCACCGCGATGAAGAGTGGCCCCCGCTTGCCACAACTAGAGATAACCCTCACACAGAAACGAAGACCCAACACAGCCAAAAATTTTTTTTTAATTAATTAATTAAAAAAAAACATATAAAACTAAAGAAAAGAGAGGAAGACTGAAAATGAAAAGAGCAAAGTACCACAGGACAAATAAAAGCATTACATGAAAATAGCCAAACACAGGAAAAAATTATCATAACTGATCTCTATAAAGCTCTTAGATATTATGTACCTCTCCTGCTGCTCCCACTTCATTCTATCAGTAATAACTGTGGTTTTTATGTCAAAAGAAGACTGTTCTATTTTTAGCCTTTGAATAACCATTAAAAAATCACAAGGACAGATATTTGGCAAAACCTGCTTACAAAACCTGCTTAATAAACTTGCATGGGGTCTTTGACAAGTAATGACGTTATTCTCATAAGGATATGATTATTTCATTTATTAAGTATTATATTTGAAAAGAATGATAACACTTTTGTGTTAAGAATGTACAACTGAATAAATAAGATGTGTTAATACCGTTGGTGTTGATTTGTAAGATCTGCCAACACCGTGTATGTTTTCCCCTCACAGAGCTACAGATATGTATTCTCTGGAATGGCATCTCTGGTATCTCTTAACCAGTTTCCTCGGCCCATCTCCCTAACTAAACCCCCTCATAACAGAGTTTCACTTTTTACCTTAATACCCCTGAACTTAGCATAAGGCGCTATATATTCTAGGGGACTCATTAAGTCTGTTTTTTGGATGAACAGATGAGTGAATGGACTGATGGACTACGCTTACAAAGGGAAGAGGAGGAGGAACGAGGGGAAGAAATGCTCCATCCCCAGGCTGTGAATTCCTTGAAAAGAGCTCATTCTTATTCATATTTATCATTTTAGCAGTTAAGTGTGATATCTGGCATATATTAAATCTTCAAATAATGTTTGCCAAATGAATGAGTGCATGATTTATGTTAGAATTTCACTGAGCATGTGATTCTTACAAGTGTAAGTCTGTATCATTAATTAGAAACTTAGTTGATGCTTTCATAGAATATTACTCTCTTCTGTTCTAACTTTAGCCCCTATAACTACTTTTTTATGAAACTAACAGAAACATTTCACAAACTATACAAAATATTAGACTCATTATTTTTACAATCATCCCTTATATACCTTACTCATTCACTAATTTAATATTTTCTCTAAAATGTATTTTATACATGCTGCAACATATTGTCTACTTTGTTTTCTGCAAATAGTTCACTTTCTTTCCCTTTTAAATATGTTAAGAAATCTTACTTTAATTAAATCAGTTTATCTTTTCCCTAATGATGTGTTTCTTTGTTTTTAGAATTTGAAATTCCTTTCCCTTCAGATGTTTGATATTCAATTTTACTTTTTCTAATGCAACAGTGGCTTGATTTTTTTTTTTCACTCTGCTATTAACCAGTTGGAATTTATTTTGCTATGAACTATTAGGTGAGGATCTAAATATTTTCCTAATCCCTATGAAATATTCCAAACGCCATTTATTAAATATTATTTTGCGGGGCTTCCCTGGTGGCACAGTGGTTAAGAATCCACCTGCCAATGAAGGGGACACGAGTTCGAGCCCTGGTCCAGGAGGATCCCACATGCCGCGGAGCAACTAAGCCCGTGTGCCGCAACTACTGAGCCTGTGCTCTAGAGCCCACAAGCCACAACTACTGAGCCCATGTGCCACAACTACTGAAGCCCGTGTGCCACAACTACTGAGCTCACATGCTGCAACTACTGAAGCTCGCGTGCCTAGAGCCCGTGCTCCACAACAAGAGAAGCCACCACAATGAGAAGCCCACACACTACAACAAAGAGCAGCCCCTGCTGGCCGCAACTAGAAAAAGCCCGTGTGCAACTAGAAAAAGCTCGCCGCAACTAGAAAAAGCCCGCAACTAGAAAAAGCCCGCAACTAGAAAAAGCCATAAATAAATAAATAAATAAATAAATTTAAATAAATAAATAAAAATAATTATTTAATAAGATGATTTGTGAGCTCTTATAAATGGATGCACTGATCACCAAGAGCTATCATGAGTTCTTTAAGAGGTCACACCAGATTTTAATTTTCTTTTATTTTTTAATTAGAATTACTAACCTGGAAAATTAGACACATCAAAGTTGCTAACAGTAATATCAACACTCATTGAACACTTACTTTATGCCAAGAATTGAGTATTATCTCATTTAATCCTCACAATAATCCTATGAGGGAAAAAATATTGCCATTTTAAAGGTAAAGAAATTGAAAAAAAAAAAAGATGAGGAAATTGAGTCAAGTAGACAGTAAAGCAACCTGCCCAAGGTCATGGAGTTAGTCAATTATGGGTGTAGTATTCAAATCCAGAACACTGCAGAGGTTTTGTTCTTATAACCACTATGCATATGGCCTCATATAAGTGGAAAAAATTTGATTAAGGTTCTCATGAAATTATTATAGAAAAGATGGAAAATATTAGGCTGGATGACCTTTCCGTTAGGTAGTTTCAAAGTTGGCTAAACATTTGCCCAAGACTCTGACTGATCAGTAGATCTTTATCAATGTAGAATGTTTCTAGTATCATGCCTTGTGATTCTATATTTGGACCCAAACTATTAATAATATTGTTATCAGTGAACTGGGTGAAAACATAATAGGCTTATAAAATATTTTCAGATAGCATACATCTTGGAGTTATAACTCATTTTTTAGAAGGCAGAAAGAGTAACTTGAAAGGACCCAAAGAGTTTTAAGAAACAGCTTATATTTACATGTTGAAATATAAAAGAAACAAATACAAGGTTTCACCTTTAAGTTACAAAAATCATTTTGAACAGGTAGAAAGTAAAACAATAACTTGCCATCTTAAACTATCAAACTGATATGCACTGCAAATAAGAGCACTGTTGGAAGGCACTTGGGAACTTTTTATAAAAGATTTGAAAATATGCCTGTCCTTTGAACCACCAATCCTATTTCTAGGGATTGTTCATAAGAAAAATATGCTGGAGAAGGTGTAGAGAAAAGGGAACCCTTCCACACTGTTGGTGGGAATGTAAATTGGTGCAGCCACTATGGAGAACAGTACAGAGATTCCTTTAAAAACTAAAAACAGTTACCGTATGATCCAGCAATCTCACTCCTGGGCATATATCCAGAGAAAACTCTAATTAGAAAATATACATGCATCACAATGTCCACAACAACACTATTTACAATAGCCAAGACATGAAGCAACCTAAATGTCCATTGACAGATGAAAGGATAAAGAAGATGGGTTTTATATATATATATATATATATATATATATATATATATATATATATATACACACACACACACAAAAAAATA
>NW_006783886.1:151620-166309 GCF_000442215.2 Lipotes vexillifer
CACACACACACACAATGGAATACTACTCAGCCATAAAAAAGAAAGAAAGAAGCCATTTTGTAGCAACATGGATGGACCTGGAGATTACCATACTAAGTAAGTCAGACAGAGAAAGATAAATATCATATGATATCACTTATATGTGGAATCTAAAATATGATACAAATGGACATATTTACAAAACAGAAATAGACTCACAGACAGGGAGAACAAACTTATGTTTCCAAAGGGGAAAGGGAGTAGAGGGATAAATTAGGAGTTTGGGATTAGGAGATACAAATTACTATATATAATACAGATAAACAACAAGGACCTACTGTTTAACACATAGAGCTATACTCAATATCTTGTAATAACCTATAATAAAAAAGACTATATGTATATAAATTATGTAATTTAACATATATACACATAATTGTGTATGTGTATAAATTGTATATGTGTATAAAATTGAATCACTTTGCTATACACCAGAATCTAACACAACAGTTAAAACAAGTTACAGAATCAGTGAATGATGGGGCCATCTATACAATGGAATATTCTTCAGTCATTGAAACTGCCTCTGGAGACAAATGCTTGACACAGAAAGTTGTTCACAACATAGTTCAATGAAGTAATCATTATAAACAGCATGCAAAGTGGATTTCACTTTTGGAGGAAAAAAAAAGAAAGAGAAAGGAAAGTAGGGAGAGAGTAAAAGGAGGGAGGACGACAGTGAGACAGAAAGAAATGGAAAGAGGGAAAGTGAATCTACTGATAAACTTATTTTTTCATTGTGTTCCATTCTAATAAATGCATTGTACATCTTCTTCCACATATAGAAGTGCTTAATTAAAACACAGATACAAGTACTTAATCGAAACATTTTCATGGAACAATACTCACTTTTTCTGTGTATAAGGCTGTAAAGTATTTTCTAATTTATACTATTCTATTTCTTTTTTTAAATGCTAGTTGTAATTAACTAAGTTAACTTCACAGCTGACTTAATAGGTAGCATCCTGCAGTTTGGAGAAACACAGATCTAGAGAATGCCTGCAAGGATACACAATGATGTATTAATAGAGGCTATAATAAGTACAATTTGGAATTTCTTATTGCTTTTCTATTTTTTTAACTTCTATGATAAACAAATGAGAAATACAAGAATATTTTATGTAAGAAATAAAAAGTACTGTAGAGATAGTAATTGTAGAGACTAATTAATAGCAGTTCATGTGAAAAATATCTAGTTACTCTAATGGACCTCTAGCTTAAAAATAAGACAACAATGTGCATTAGGTGCCAGTAGAACTAGTATATTCTTAGCATTAAAACATACATACACACATGCATGCGTGCACATACACACACACAAACACACCATGTAAAATACGGCAGGTTTATTTACACAAGGCTCTACTGGCCTTTGTATATTGAGATCCTTGTGTTCACTTCTGCATACCATGCTTCCACTGAAGAACCTCTACAAGAGAAACAGGATGACAGAGTCTGTAAATTATATAACATGAAGAACATCAAAGGAACAAAGGATCTGTAGCCTGATGTCTTTTCAAATATCTGAAAGGCTTTTATTTGAATAAAAATCACAGAAGAGATTAAAATTTAATGTATGGAAGTCATGAAAGAGGTAAATCTGGGTGGATTTTAGCTTTATATAAAGAGGAATTCTAACACTTATTTAACAATGGAATGCACTGCCTCAAGTAGGAACTATGCTCTTTACAATGTTCTTCAACAATCTGACCCTTTATTCCAGAAAATTGATCTAAAATTTTTAGTACCTGTAGGCTAGTAATATATCCAGTTCCCAGATCTCTGTCCCACCCTAGACAGATCTTTTTCGGGCTTTCTCACTGTACCTAAATGAACAGAACTAACTCCCTTGGGAAGGTAATCAAGTGCCTATCATTGGCAGTGTTCAGACACACAAACGATAACCAGTAAGTGGGGATACTGTAGAACAGAACTTCTACATCAGAGAGAACTGAACTAGCCAATCAGTACATTTTCTAAAATAAACAGATTTATATTTTAATGGAGAAAAATCTCCTTTGCTCATTAATATTGACATAATTTCATAGGGATAAAATTAGGATTCCTAAGAGGAAGTTTGTAGTGTAATTCCTAAATAAAAATATTTTGGCTCTACCATACGCATTTGTAATTCTGTGGGAGGTATTTTATGTGCTTACAAGCATATATGAATATATATTATTTCATTCCCTTCTTCATACACAGGAGTCTTAACACACACAGTGTTCTGTACTTTTTTTCCACATAGTGATGAATCTTAGAGAATTTTTCATTTCAGTATTTAAATAGCTTCAACATTTTATATAGCTACATAGTACTCCATTTTATAGCAGTACCATTGTTCATTTGACCACTCCATGACTGATAGTTATTCAGGATGTTTCTGTTCTTTGCTATTACAAACCATGTTGTAACAAATAACCTTATAAACACATCATGCCTCATGTGTAAGTATACCTGCAGAGATATATATTAAATATATATATATATTATAAATATTATATTAAAAAGAATATATATTGGTAATTTCCATAAACATTAATAAATTGCTCTCCAAATGCCTGACATTTTAGAATCCCACCCACAATATGGGAGGGTCTGATTTCCCTCAGCTTCAACAACACAGCAGTTCCACAGTGTTTTAATGTGAAAAGCCTTACATTTCAAGATAGAATATATAAACCATAAAGAAAAAATGTTCTAGAATCCAACAGCACATTAAAAGGATCATACACCATGATCAAGTGGGATTTATCCCAGGGATGCAAGGATTCTTCAATATATGCAAATCAATTTACGTGATACACCATATTAACAAATTGAAAAAGAAAAACCACATGGCCATCTCAATAGATGCAAAAAAAGCTTTTTGTCCTACACAGTAGACAAAATTCAACACCCATTTATGATAAAAGCTCTCCAGAAAATGGGCATAGAGGGAACCTACCTCAACATAATAAAGGTCATATATGACAAACCCACAGCAAACATCATTCTCAATGGAGAAAAACTGAAAGCATTTCCTCTAAGATCAGGAAAAAGATAAGGATACCCACTCTCACCACTATTATTCAACATAGTTTTGGAAGTCCTAGCCATGGCAATCAGAGAAGAAAAAGAAATAAAAGGAATACAAATTGGAAAAGAAGAAGTAAAACTGTCACTGTTTGCAGATGACATGATACTATACATAGAAAATCCTAAAGATGCCACCAGAAAACTACTAGAGCTAATCAATAAATTTGGTAAGTTGCAGGATACAAAATTAATGAACAGAAATCTCTGGCATTCCTAAACACTAATGATAAAAAATCTGAAAGAGAAATTAAGGAAACACTCCCATTTACCACTGCAACAAAAAGAATAACATACCTAGGAACAAACTTACCTAGGGAGAAAAAAGACCTGTATGCAGAAAACTATAAGACACTGATGAAAGAAACTAAAGATGATACCAACAGATGGAGAGATATACCATGTTCTTGGATTGGAGGAATTGATATTGTGAAAATGACTATACTACCCAAAGCAATCTACAGATTCAATGCAATCCCTATCAAATTACCAATGGCATTTTTTACAGAAGTAGAACAAAGAATCTTAAAATTTGTATGGAGACACAAAAGACCCCGAATAGCCAAAGCAGTCTTGAGAGAAAAAAACGGAGCTGGAGGAATCAGACTCCCTGATTTCACACTATACTACAAAGCTACAGTAATCAAGACAATATGGTACTGGCACAAAAACAGAAACATAGATCAATGGAACAAGATAGAAAGCCCAGAGATAAACCCACACACCTATGGTCAACTAATCTATGACAAAGGAGGCAAGGATATACAATGTAGAAAAGACAGTCTCTTCAATAAGTGGTGCTAGGAAAACTGGACAGCTACATGTAAAAGAATGAAATTAGAACACTCCCAAACACCATACACAAAAATAAACTAAAAATGGATTAGAGACCTAAATGTAAGACTGGACACTATCAAACGCTTAGAGGAAAACATAGGAAGAACACTCTGACATAAATCACAGCAAGCTCTTTTTTGATCCACCTCCTAGAGTAATGTAAATAAAAACAAAAATAAACAAATGGGACCTAATGAAGCTTCAAAGCTTTTGCACAGCAGAGGAAACCATAAACAAGACGAAAAGACAACCCTCAGAATGGAAGAAAATATTTGCAAATGAAGCAACTGACAAAGGATTAATCTCCAAAATTTACAAGCAGCTCATGCAACTCAATATCAAAAAAAAAAACAACCCAATCCAAAAATGGGGAGACCTAAATAGACATTTCTCCAAAGAAGACACACACATGGCCAAGAAGCACATGAAAAGCTGCTCAACATCACTAATTATTAGAGAAATGCAAATCAAAACTACAATGAGATATATCACCTCATATGTTTAGATTGGGCATCATCAGAAAATCTACAAACAACAAATGCTGGAGAGGGTGTGGAGAAAAGGGAACCCTCTTGCATTGTCGGTGGGAATGTAAACTGATACAGCAACTGTGGAGAACAGTATGGAGGGCCCTTAAAAAACTTAAAGTAGAATTACCATATGATCCAGCAATCCCACTACTGGGAATGTACCCAGAGAAAACCATAATTCAAAAAGACACATGCACCCCAATGTTCATTGAAGCACTATTTACAATAGCCAGGACATGGAAGTAACCTAAATGCCCATCGACAGATGAATGAATAAAGAAGAAGTGGTACATATATGCAATGGAATATTACTCAGCCATAAAAAGGAACAAAATAGGGTCATTTGTAGAGATGTGGATGGATCTAGAGACTGTCATACAGAGTGAAGTAAGTCAGAAAGAGAAAAACAAATATCGTATATTAACACATATATGTGGAACCTAGAAAAATGGTATAGATGAACCAGTTTGCAGGGCAGAAATTGAGACACAAATGTAGAGAACAAAGGTATGGACACCAAGGGGGCAAAGTGGCAGGGGTGGTGGTGGTGTGATGAATTGGGAGATTGGGATTGACATATATACACTAATATGTATAAAATGGATCACTAATAAGAACCTGCTGTATAAAAAAAGTGTATAAAATAAAATTCAAAAAAAAATGTTCTAATAGGTCCAACATTTATTAAGTTAAGAGAGTGCAGTGAACGATATACTAAAAGCAGCACTGGGAATTAAGACTTCACCAAAGTGCTGTGAAGAAATGAAGCAAATTATCACAAAAACACTAACCTAAAGAAGTGTATTTCACAATGGACACCCAGATATCCTGTGTGTGAAACCCAATCTCCCTTAATAAAACCCCTCAAACCCAAATTCTGTTAAGGTTGGTCCTGAAGGGACAGTCCTTACATGGGGTTATATGGCTTTAAACACAACTACTGCTTCCTAGGATTTTCTCATTGGGAGTCCTACTAATTATGCTTGACACACCATGCTGCTAGGTCACAGTAGACATATTCCAGAAAAATAGGAATACTGTATCCTTCCCTTGATCATTTCCTTAATAGCACAAATGAAACACAATTACCAGCCAGCAGGATACAAGTTAAATGCAATGGGCAACTAGTAGTGGTCACCTAAATTCATTTTCCCTTGCTTCATAGTAACAGAGTTTTAGCTCAGTAGCCAAGCATACAGAGACTATACTTCCCAGCCTTCCTTGCAGCCATGTGTAGCCATGTGGCAAAGTTCCAACCAATAGAATGTGAAAATTTTCAGGCACTTTCTTAAAAGGAAATTGTTTGCTTTCTACTTATGCTTTCTCCTATTTCTCAAACTAGAATGTAGAAATGGTAGTGACCCAGGTCTAACTTTGCAGACAAGGACAACTTCCTCCTAGACTACAAAGTTAAAAAATGTAACAAACTTGGGACTGGTAACCTTGTGAAACTAACCACTTTGACAACCTTGACTACCCTACCCTACTATTGCTATGTCAAGGAGAAATAAGGTTCTATCTTTTTTAACCCAATGGATATCTTTGTTACAGTAACTTTGTCTCTCAAATACACACACAAACAGATATACACAAACATATGCACATACACAAAGATTGGCCAAGGGAGGTATTAAGGTAAAAATTTTTTAAGTACAAATAAAAGAAAAAAGGTGTGTGTAGGTTTAGGCATCAGGATATAAGACTACAACTAAGAAATAAAAATGAGTAAAAATTAATAAACAGAAAGAAAATAAAAAACTGACCAAAATAGAAGAATGACATCAGAAACAGATATTTTCTGTGCTCAGAAAATTGATGTTATTGCAAAAGCATTAGAAAGAAAAATACACTGTAGTTCAGACACCTTGTTTTATATTCAAATAATTACTTCTCACAAGCAGAAAAGCACAGTAATTCAAATATAATTAACAACTGTACTTGGAAATATTTAAATACATTTAAACTTACAGTGAATTATAAAACAAATATGTTATCTTAGCTTGATTAAATAATGACAAATAAGAATTTAGCAGAAAAGATACTGAAACTCACCCAGTAAACATTATTGAATATGTACTAGACAGACACTTGTGCTGGATTTGGGGTGAACAAAACACAGTTCTTATTTGGGAAAAGATCACTAGCAAATGTCACTAATTGTGTTGATATATAAAGATAAACATTCTTCAGTTCAATTGTGTCAAAATTACTTTATTTTCAATTTTTTGAACAATTATTTTTTAAAAACACAGAGAATTATACATACACAATCTCTTTAATACAATGATCCTTCAAGAAAAAGTTTTCACTGTGTTTAAAAATGAGTTTCAAGACAAAAAAAATTTATTTTGAAATGTAATGCAAATTTACATTACATATACTTTAAAATTATTAATGCCTTTTTTTTTTTTTTTTTTTGCGGTACGCGGGCCTCTCACTGTTGTGGTCTCTCCCGTTATGGAGCACAGGCTCCGGACACACAGGCTCAGCAGCCATGGCTCACAGGCCTAGCTGCTCCACGGCATGTGGGATCTTCCCGGACTGGGGCACGAACCTGTGTCCCCTGCATCGGCAGGCGGACTCTCAACCACTGTGCCACCAGGGAAGCCCTATTAATGCCTTTTAATCATTAAAGCATTGTTCCAGAAGTAAGATATTGAAGTTTGTTAGGCCTTTATATATTAACCATCTGCTCAATAAAGACTGTAAAATGCTTAAAAATAACAGCATGTACTAACTTATTCCTTTCTATTCTACATGAATTTATTCTAATTATTACAGGAAGGAAAATGCTGGCAAACACCTTGCTATTTCATTTACATTTTCACCTGAAAAGTGAATCATAGAATAGGATATCTTAAAGGGTTATCTACCTAAAAATGACAAATATTTAATCTAATAAAAAATAATCTATAATTAATCTAACAACATTCACTTGGAATTTGCCAAAATCAAACATTTCATTTGTGTTAACTCACTTTAATGCATTAAAATTCTGGAGTAACTAGCTGTTATATTAGATAGATTCTGTAAAGTGAAAACATAATTGTAACAATTTTATTCATTTTAAAAAACTGTTTGAAGCTTATAAACTATCCTACCATTGTTATGTGAAGGAGAAATAAGCTTTGATCTTATTTAAGACAATGTAAATGGCTCACTGATGACAACCCCCCCCTAAAAAAAGTGCCAGAAATTACAATAATATAAGAAACTAAGGCAAAATTATACAAAAAAAGAAATGAAACTAACAACCAACTTTAAAATGATCATTTTAGAGTTTAACATATGAAGTTTTGTGCTATGAAACCTGTTATTATGTAACTTTAAACTAAAAATTGTTACAGATATAGGTTAGAATAAGATACTACAATCTCATAAGTATTATTTCTTTAAATATAAAACACTTTTTAAAAACTTGAACATTAGTTTGTGGAATAAGCCTACAAACTAAAAACAGTAAGATCTAAATCAAGAAAATAATAAAGGTTAAAACCAAGAAATATTATAGCTCAGAAATATTAGGTTTTCTGGAATTCCTTATTTTTTTTCCACCAATACAAATATCAGCATCCTAATTTCCAAATATACCTTCTAACCTCTAGTGATTACTTTTAAATTTATTTCTTTCTCAACTTTGCATTCTTCAGCAACTTTTATTTCTTTTAAAAAAGGCACCTGAGAGAGTAAATTTCAAAATCTGACTACAAAAAGAAAAAATTGGAAGATAATTAATCATTAGTGTATAGCATTAAGTTTAGTTTTTAGGATTCTCACAAAAAGAACTTCAGATATACCTACATATCAGGTATTCTTCACTCGACCTACTGGCTTTCTCCCCTTTGAATACGATAGCTATTTTTCAAAATAAAAGAGTGTATGTAAAATTATATCAGCTTATCTAATCACCCTTCAACTTGACTCCCAGGCTTCCTGTCAAGCTTGCCTATAAAGGTCCTTCTCAGATAGCTGAAATTTTTCATTATTCTTTTATCCTTTTCTCTCAATGTTCCAACACTGTTACTGTTTCCAGCAAATGGAAGGCTTTTTTCATAGTAGGACAAAAGCATACAGAGCAGAGATAGTTGAGACCTCTAAGCAGTCCTTCTGGTTCTTCCCCACAGGAGATAATGTGCTATAATGCAGATTTCACTGACTCTCTGCAGGATCTCACAAAATCTGCAAATCCCTCCTTGCAGACCCAGCAACAAAACCATATTTTCCTAATTGTCTCTTCTGTACAATTGTTTGTTTTATGTAGCATTCTTCTAAAGAAGGTGATTCACTGTGCACAAGTTATCAGAGGCTGAGCAACTACTTTTACTTTTAAACTCTGCATGTTTCCAGGGCTAATTAAAGCCCAGAAATATACAGACTGTTCACAGTAGCTTTGTAATATGACAGAACACTGACAATGAAGCAAATGGGATAACTGAATTACCATGTTTATAAACCAGAATCTACTAGCACCTCTACGTTATCAATCAATTAAAAAGAAAACAAATAAACCTCAATTTTGTGGGACCCTTCCCTATTCTAAGTCTGCAATATGAATTGACTTGTTTTAACTTTGTTGTGTGTTAATACTTGTTCTAAATGGTCCCTTCACCTTTCCTTACTTTCACTTCAAGAGCATAGTGAGAACTATTGTCTCCTAATTCAAAGATGCACATACACTGACACCTCTCTACCAACAACTGACTTAATTCTCTAAACTATCTCAGTCTTGTCAATTTTGAATCCAGATTTATCTTTATTTTTCAGAGCACCAGCCATTTTAAAGAGATTTCTACATTACTGAAGATTTTTCCATTTCATCTTAGCAACTTTTCACTGGTTTTCATAGTACTTCCATATTTTTATTCCTAAAAAATATTTTTTAAAAGTCCTTGGTATCCTCAATAAATATTTGTTAAATATTTTAAGAACTGCTCCATTATTAAAATAGCCCAAAAAATCATACAGAGAGGAAATTTTCCTTCTGATTTCAGTAGATGTGTGAAAATAAAATGATTATATATTCTGATTTGATTTCCATTTGGAAATATAGTGCTGTCTTTGTGTTGAGTTCTGAAGAATTTTCCACAAGTCAAGGATACATGCTCTAATAATCATTCCTTTATGGAAGTAAGGAACAACATTTAAGAAGAAATATTTAAAGAAAAAATATTTAAAAACAAAAATCAAGGTTTTTCTATGGGCAAACTAATATTTTTCTCATGCCTTCCATGTAAAACAATGGTATTAAATGAATAGAATATTAAAAATTAAAGATGCTTTAACAATAAAACCCTGAGAAACAATAAATCATGCCTTGTTACATGATGAATTCCTAAAATAGTCTAAATGGAATACAACCATAGAACACACAATTCATTATATCCATTTCAAATTATTCTTTTAATGAGATGTAAAATTCATAGACTATAATGCCAGAGAAGCTATTTATTCTTTAAAGTAATATTAACATATAGATATTAGAAACACAATAACTCACACACACACACAGTTATTGTCTTAGAAGTTCCCTCCCCCACCCCCCACCAGGGATCGAACCCATGCGCCCTGAAATGGAAGTGTGGAGTCCTAACCACTGGACTGCCAGGGAAGTCCCTCTTAGAAGTTCTTCAAAGTACATGAGGGAATTGTGGTATAGAAAGTCTAATGCTATCAAAAAGCATCTTGTTAAATAAAAATATAAACTAGTTTATTATCATATATTGTGACTATTTCCAGAAATAATCTTAACATTTAATTAATTTATTTTCAAAATAAGCCTGTGTAATAAAATTTATCATAAGGTTAGGAAAAGGGATGTTGAAGAAAGTTTCCCAAAGAAATATATATTATTTTGAATAGCAATCTACTTTTGCACAAAGTAGTAGTTTTTCCAACATGAATAAAAAGATCTTAAAGCAGGGAAAAATCCGCATAACCTTATCAAGGGATCTAAGGACCAAGCATTTTGCTCAATAATCTTGTCCACAACACTATCCATCTTTTCCTACAAAATTAAAAATATTATTGAAAAGAATAATAAACTCAGATAGGTCCCATATAACCAATAGAATGTTTATAATATAATACTGACAAACTATTGCTGTACTCTTGAAATCAATAAAAAATACATTAGGAGTAAAAATTCAATACTTAATTCATGCAACCATCAGTATTAATACTGACGTAAAACATTTTGCATACAACTGAGGTAGAACACTTCAATACTAGAAAAAACTTAACTAGTGAAAAAACTATAGTGAACGAGTACTATTTCATTCCTTACACTCTATTTAGCATCTTTGCATATATTTTCTAAAGTATATTTATGGCTCTCAAGTTGCATAAGGACCTCCTGTTAAGGTTCAGGGTAACTTAACAGAAGGAACCATATGTACTTACCTTTTACAATCACAATACATCCATCACAACTAAGCTGAAGCTGCCAGACCAATCATAGAGAACAAGGAGTTTTTCAGATTACAAAGAATAGGTAGGGGAAAATTCCAGGAATTAGCCAGCATGTAATTGAGGGGATGGGAGAAGAAAAGGAAAATCTAATCCTAAAAAGAATCTCTTCAATAAGCTAACTCAATTGAACAGAAAAGCCTCAAGAAAACAAACTTCCATTAATTTAAAGATTGAATATTTATGCAAACAACTTGAGTGTCCAGCAACAGAGAAATAGATTTATTATGGCCAAGTCAGATGATATACCATTCAGTCATCAATAATTACACTTATAAAGTTAAAATAATAATTTAAAAAAACTCTATACATGTTATGTTGAAAAAGCAGGATGTTAAAATATCTGGTATGATCTCAAAAATATAAGGAAAAAATAAAATAGAAAAAAAATCAGAAGTAAAAAACACCGAGATTTTAACAGGACATTGCTGGGTAGTGAATTATAGGTGATTTTTTTTTCTATTTCTTTATATATTTCTAGGCTTTCTAAATGTTCTGCAATGACTATATTATTTTGATCACTAGAAAAAAGTGTATAAACATAAAATTTTTCAAAGAAAATATTCTCTGAAAGTCAATTTGAAACTAATGTAACAAATCAGAGTAATACTCTATTTTTAAATAGTGGTACAGTTGACACTATACTTGAACAACATGGGTTTAAACTACGTGCGTCCACTTATACCTGGATTATTTTCACTAAATACATACCACAGTACTACACAATACTCAGTTGGTTGAATCCACGGATACAGTACCATGGACATGGAAGGCCAACTGTAAAGTTAAAAGTGGAATTTCAATTGGTGGGGGGCAGAGGTGGGGTCGAGAGGAGGGATATGTGCCCCTGACCCTCAAGTTGTTCAAGGCTCACCTGTACTGTGCTCTCAGAAAATAAAAAAAACAAGTAAACAAGTCTTATATACATGATCTATATCACCTGGATCTTTCTAACCAAACTTTTTCAAATAGAAGTAAATGCTAAATGCTTCCATTTTTCACACACTGCTTTTATATATGAACAAAAAAGCCAACCAAACACAAAACTGATCTTTGAGTTATTTCTCTTCCTTATGCAAGAGGAAAACACATTTAGGGCTTATATGATATGGAGAAGAAAAAATCAAAAATAGTTCTTAGTATGCTTTATTCTGTATGTTTGATTCCAGATGCTATGACTCAATGCACTCTAGCATATCCACTTATTATGGGGAATTATTTATGGATGTTATTTGTGGAGGGAGAGGGGGAATTGCTTTTGGTTTTGTCTTGTTTCTTCATTTTGCTTTAGCAGCATGCGTTTATGTTCCTATAAAGTCAGATTATCTGGAAAGCGGGTTTCATTTTTTTAATCCTGGTAATGTTGCCATTATCCCACTAACATGTTGATGCAACTTTCCAAAAAATTAATAATTTTTTCACATCACTTCATAGTTACAGACCATGTACAATATAACATGCAGGTGGTTTTGAAAACATGAACAAAAGGTAAGATTGCTGTCATTAGGTGCTGCACTACCACTTTGTAAAGCTTCAGTGGAATCCCATTTCAAAGACTGTATCCAAGTGAAGAAACTATCTTTGAAGCTTAGAGTGGTATACTTGGAGATCATGAAGCACTTTAAAAATTTTAAATTCCTGTTTTGAGGGTAAAACACTCAGTGATTCCATAACTGGGGTAAGAGTACCAAATGAATCCTGTGCAGACAGCAAGAATTCCAAATAAGCATTCTTCCAAGTCACTGTCTACTGCATGTTCTTCACATGTAAACCTTATTTAACACCAATCCTGAGAAAACCAACTAAATAAACAGTCTTCATCTTCATTTTCCCCATTTCCCCACTATCCTCAAATCTGACATCTCCTCCACTTTAAAACACACTTGTCTCTTAATACTTCTTTCATTCCAGGCATCTAGCCCCAAACGTCACCCAGTGGTTCTATTATGAGGCCTCCTCTGGGCTTTTCTCCCTGAACAGCACTATAGATTCTGGATGAGCATCTCCTACACCTTTTGGACTTCACGGACCCATAAAGCTAAAAACAAAGCAGAACAAAACGAAACAAAAAATATATATATATGAGAGAATTGATATAGGGTTATCAACTTTTTCTCAATAATGTTACTAGAAAGAGTAGGACAGATATGATTATAGAATAAAAGAGAGTGGAAAAACTCACTGCATAATCCTTATTTCCTCATTTTGTCAAAGACCAGTGGAAATTTCCTAAAAACCTTGGGAACCACTCTTCTGGACCATCCCTTCCTTAGAACCCTTCTCCCCTCACTCTCTTGCCCATTCCCTCAGGTTTTCCTCTGCCCTGAAAGAATAATAGCTCACTAGTCTACCTTCATAGCCCCCTAAGAGATAAGAGAGCCTTGAAGAAAATACTGACTAAATTAGGAAGCAATCCTGAGTCGCTTAGTAGCTCCACTAGAATAATGTGAAATAAAGAATAAAAGTGTACTGAAAGTACTTCTGCACATTTTAATAAAACAATGAGAAGGTCATTATTTGTAACAAAGTTGGTGTTTTTATTTTTAAACACCAATATGTGGATTTGGATAGTGGAAAAGACCTGGATTGTAAGCCAGAACACCAACTTCTAGTCCCAGCTTGGTCTCATTTGAGTCAGACCTATGTGAGTCTGAGCAGGTCACTTAATACTTCTTTATAAATGAAAAGGGGTAAACTAGACGACCTCTTAAAGTAACTACACCTCTAAGAATAGGAATAATGTTCTCTAGAGGTATCCCAACACTTGTGCTTATTTATTAGTTTTACTTTAATTAGTTATATATTTCCAAAAAGGATGTGACGTTGCTTCTAATGAAGGACACATAAGACTGTTATAGCAAAAAAAGCGACATTGTAAAAATATTACACTTCTTTTTTCAAGTTTACCAACCTCATTTTTCACACTCAACATTTTCAATATCAGAAGAAGAAATAGAGTGAGCTGAAAATGGAGTAGGCAAAATAAACTTTTGAAAAAGCAAATCCCAAATATATGTTATAAGCTACTGCTATCTAATAATATTAGCATCAAACCATCATCTCTCGTCTATGTAACAAAATATAAATCAGAGTCTCAGATAAAAACACAGTTTTGTAAATTAAAAAATAGGGGCTTCCCTGGTGGCGCAGTGGTTGAAAGTCCGCCTGCCAATGCAGGGGACACAGGTTCGTGCCCCGGTCCAGGAAGATCCCACATGCCGCAGAGCAGCTAGGTCCGTAAGCCATGGCCGCTGAGCCTGCGCGTTCGGAGCCTGTGCTCCGCAACGGAAGAGGCCACAACAGTGAGAGGCCCGCGCACCGCAAAAAAAAATTTAAAAACAAAAATAAGACAAAACAATATCTTACCATATAGTGGCTTTTATTTTCTCATTCCTCCAAGTACAATAAAAGCTCTGTGAAAGGCAAATCAGGGTATTCGTTTTTTTCTCTCAGCAAAGAATAGTTCTCAGTGTTTACTGAATTTAACTGAAATGACCTGAATTCTAGACCCAAATTGTCTACAGTTATCTGTTATCACTATAAAAATAAAAAATCCTGATTTCCTAGATCCGTCCCCAAACCATGTTTCAGGCCATATATCCCTATATTTATTTTGCGAAAAAACACAGCCAAGCTGATTTAGTCTACTTCTCTACTTTTCCCCATGCCATCCCTACCGTGCAGTGTAACTCGTTGCCTTTAAGTGTCCCCAGAAGTGACCATGGCCCCAGCAAATGGCATTC
>NW_006783886.1:166319-200326 GCF_000442215.2 Lipotes vexillifer
GCATTCCTGAGACCTACATGTGACCCATTTATAATTAAGTTCTGCTCCAGTTCTGTTATTGACCTTCCCTCATTCCTGTTTAGCTCTTCCTGCTTAATACAACTCTTGAACATCTTTTATACTCTCAGGCTTCCTGCTTCTTTACTCACAAAGCTCTCCTTATCTACTTATATCAAGTGTCTTTGGGGACTACCTCAAAACAGACCTCCCTTGTATGACCCTAGGAGTCATGGTCCTCCTCATTCCTGCCCCACTTACCCACCCACCCATTCATATCCTCCCAAGCACACCTACCCACCCCCTCCACCCTTCCCCCCACACAAACACACACAATGCGTGCGATATCTCAAAAAGGGGCCAAACTTGGCCCTATTGGCTATTCTCAAACAGTTTCAGGTAAGGAAATCCTCACTTCCTATCTATTAGTCTATCTTCTCCTTTTAGTGCACCAGCTTTGCTTAAGCAGCAAAAGGCAGTGAAGTTGTAAGACGAAGTTGTATCTTCAACCCCCAATCACACCTGATGTGAGCCTAGGCAACATTTGTGTGCCTGGCAAAGCTAAGTACAGGGATACTTATGAGTTTATAATCTATTTGGGGAAGTACATCTTCACAAGGGATGTAGGGGAGGAATTCGGGAACAGCTTTGGTTTGGGCTGTTATGTTGCAGCACATTATAGGGTACTTAGCTTTTGTCATGAAGACAAATTTATTTAAAAAGTTTAATAAGGGGACTTCCATGGTGGCGCAGTGGTTAAGAATTCACCTGCCAATGCAGGGGACACGGGCTCGAGCCCTGGTCTGGGAAGATCCCACGTGCCGCGGAGCAAACAAGCCCATGCGCCACAACTACTGAGCCTGTGCTCCAGAATCCGCGAGCTGCAACTACTGAGCCCACGTGCTGCAACTACTGAAGCCCTCATGCCTAGAGCCCATGCTCAACAAGAGAAGCCACCGCAATGAGAAGCCTGCACACTGCAACGAAGAATAGCCCCTGCTCACCACAACTAGAGAAAGCCTGCTCACAGCAACGAAGATCCAACACAGCCAAAAAAAAGAAAAAAAAAAAGTTTAATAAGCACACTCTGGGCAATATAATGATAGATAAGGAGGCAAAGAATAAAAGACGTTGTGTCTGCCCATGTGGCAAATAAAACATGGCAGGGGTGGGGGATGAAGATACATTGAAAATGGTGCTAATAAAGGCAGCCATATATACAAGGAATATAGGACCACAGTAGAGGGAGTGTGACTGGCTCTGGGGAAAAGGGGTGGGGACATTTACGAAAAGAGATATGGCTGGATATACGAGCATCTGCCATTTAGGGAAGGGAGAAAGGCATTCCAGGCAGTGTGTCCACATGTGTGTAAAGATGGGAGCACAGAAGGAGGATTACTTATATCACAAAGTGTGTTTAGGATAAAGGACAGGACATGAGGATGGAGTCTTTAATGGAGGCCAGATTATAATTGGCTTTGTTCAGTGGGCTAAGAAGTTTAGCTTCATCCCAAAGGCAGTGAGGAGCCACCAAAGATGTTTCAGCAGAGGAGTGATAGTATTAGATGATCAGATATCAAACAACTGTTGGTGGATGGTGACTTGGAAAATCTTCCCAGTCTTTCACCCACAAAGAAAGCCCCTCACTAACTTTCCTTTGGGAACGAAAAGCCCCTTACAGCTTGACAAAGAGCACAGAACAAAATGATTTCATCCTAACCCATATCTGATCTTTTCCAGGTCCCCTTCCCCATGTCTGGGGAGAATGAGAAAATGGGGAAAAGAAAAGGGAAATAGCATTTACTAAGTATTAGGTGCCAGGAAATGTACTAAGTGCTTCACATACACTACAGTATTATCAATTTAACTCCAAAACAACCTTCTGAGGTAGGTAAAATCATTTCCATTTTAGAGAGGAGAAAGCAGAGGCCAACAAGTTGTCAAAAATCACAGAGTAATAGAATACCAAGGCAAAAAAACTGGGATTTAAACCCAGACTTGACTAACTTCAAATATACTCATGTATGTAGGATAATGTAGTTTCCTCACATGCCATCTTAATTTATTCTTACAATAATCCTTACATAGTCAAGTGTTACTAGTATCACTTTTATAAATAAAGAAATTAAAATTCTGAAAGGTGGTCATACATATAAGTGGGCCAAGGAGATGAGGTGCAAGAGAAAGACAAGGCAGATGTCCTGAAGACATTTTTAACTGCTTAAAAGTGAGCTACTGAAACAGATACCAAACTTGACAAGATTCTTCCTTAATTCCTCCACTATCCTTAACACTGCATTAATGAACATTGTTTTATTGGTTATGTTATTTTTGTCTATATTAAAGTGAAGGAAAAACTATGTAGAAACAAAAATGTACATGTTACGAAAATTGGTAAAGATTGTTTTTCACTACCCCCCCCCAAAAACATGTAAACCAAAAAGAAGACATGAGAAATAAAGCAATTCTAATCAGAGACAGAAACTAGTAATAATGGCAAGTCCATTTTTATCAAACATTAATTTAAAAGTTTTGTAACTACTTTGTCCTAAACACACTCTGATGGGTTTTTTGTTTTTGTTTTTGTCATAAAAATGCTTAGAAGAGTTCAAGCTGGATACGTACTAAGAAGATGTTTAGATTATAATACAAACACACCAAGCTTCTATTATGTAGTCTTCTGCTTGCTTTAAAATTGAATTCTTAATAACAATGATATGAAAAATCACACAATTAGATTTTTACATTCGATACTGAAAAAGTAAGAGAACAGTTGCTTTTTTATAGATATACACCAGGCAGCAATGAAGTCAAGAGCAACTTTCTCCACTCAAGGGAAGAACTGGTGATGATGAGTCACTTGAATCTCACTAATGTCACTGTCTCTAATACTGGCAATAAATAAAACCCTCAATACCAGCAGAATCCATACCAACATTCCCAAATTGAGGATGATACAGAAGTTAGAGACACATGGCAGCATACCATGCTAATCTTGGTAAAAGTAAAAACCAAGCCACCCTTTCTTTCTATACATACACTATGTCAGTTTTTTTATTAACTTTAAAAGTGTTTGACATTTAATAACCATTAAAATAGATGTTTTTCATTCTAAGTGAAATTAAGGATTTGGGGGTGAATTACATCATTTTCAACTGCTGTAATAGAATAAAATATATTTGACAAAATGAGCATGCTCACTCTCTGCCTTGCCCTTCCTGTGCACCCAACTCAAATTTAGGAAAGCAAATGAAAACAATATCTATAGTTATACATATATAATGCTGTTTTCACCTTGGAAAATTGATATGGAACATAATGAAAATGACAATAATCTGGACCTAATGTTTAACTATCACTACAATAATATTATGAAATTATTCAGATAGCAAAGCAAAAACTGAGAAGAGAAACAGGAATTCTTTGCTTTATTCAGATAACCTAAAAAGATTGGGGAAGGACTAATGGACAAGCAGCTATTACTAATTACAGTACAAATTTTCAATAGTATCTCCAAAACTCCAAAAATACTTTATTGCTTGTATAGCTGAAAACCGTACAGAAGATAGCTATTTTTTATATTCAAAGTCACAAAGTTTCAAATAAATGAAGTTAAAATATCTTGTAGGGGCTTCCCTGGTGGCGCAGTGGTTGAGAGTCCGCCTGCCGATGCAGGGGACGCGGGTTCGTGCCCCTGTATGGGAGGATCCCACATGCCGCGGAGTGGCTGGGCCCGTGAGCCATGGCCGCTGAGCCTGCGTGTCCGGAGCCTGTGCTCCACAACGGGAGAGGCCACAACAGTGAGAGGCCCGCGTATCGCAAAATAATCTTGTAACTTGCTAAAACTAATATCTATGCAAACTGTAATTTAACAATACATTTACACTGTTCATATGACAATGAGAATAAAATCCCAGATCATGATTGCTGAAAATACTTCTGAGAAAAACTATCAGGAAGGATTTCTGAGGCCCTAGTAATAGAATAATTATTCTCACATAATCTGATTAAACAAAATAAGAAAGTGAGTGATCCTGACATAGCTGTAGACATGAACATCTGTAAAATCAAATATGGCACAATGTCATTTAATAGCACTTTTGATAATACTGAAATATTATTTTTCTCCAACTCTGGGTTCCCCAGGAAGAGACAAGTCTTCTTGACTACTTAGGACCTTAAACAAGATCCCTCTTTCTATTTGCTCCCCCATTTTCTCTTTTTTGTCCGGGCAATTCCAGCACACATATAAGGATTAGTCACAGAGATGGATGGGACCACATGGTCCCTACCTTCAGGTATACGAATGTCTAACCTTCCAAAACAAAGGTTTTTTTGTTTTGTTTTTTGTTTTAATTTATTTATTTTTGGTTGCATTGGGTCTTTGTTGCTACACTAAGGCTTTCTCTAGTTGTGAAGAGTGGGGGCTACTCTTCGTTGCGGTGCGTGGGCTTCTCATTGCGGTGGCTTCACTTGTTGCAGAGCCCAGGCTTCAGGTGCACGGGCTTCAGCAGTTGTGGCAGGAGGGCTCAGTAGATGTGGCTCTTGGGCTCTAGAGCACAGGCTCAGTAGCTGTGGCGCTTGGGCTTAGTTGCTCCGCAGCATGTGGGATCTTCCTGGACGAGGGCTCGAACCCATGTCCCCTGCATTGGCAGGCAGTTTCTTAACCACTGCGCCACTAGGGAAGTCCCAAAACAAAGATTTTTGAAGACAACTTGAGATTAAGCCTTCAAAAACTTCTTTCACAGATGACTTGATCTGTTATAACTATTTTTTTTAATTTATTTAATTTATTTTATTTTTGCCTGCATTGGGTCTTCATTGCTGCAGGCGGGCTTTCCCTAGTTGCGGTGAGCGGGGGCTACTCTTCGTTGCAGTGCGCGGGCTTCTCATGGGGTGGCTTCTCTTGCTGCGGAGCACAGGCTCTAGGTGCACAGCCTTCAGAAGTTGTGGCTCGCGAGCTCTAGAGTGCAGGCTCAGTAGTTGTGGCGCATGGGCTTAGTTGCTCCGCAGCATGTGGGATCTTCCCGGACCAGGGCTCGAACCCGTGTTCCCTGCATTGGCAGGCAGATTCTTAACCACTGCGCCACTAGGGAAGCCCCGTTATAACTATTTTGATTATTTAAACTCTCCTGCACTGTAATGATAATATTTCACCTTTCTGTTACATGGCCCAAAATACAAAACAATGTAGCATTTGTGTAAAAAAATCTCAAAAATTAGAAATAAGAAAGTGAATAATTCCTTTACTAGATTAAATTCCTATGATTTTTTTAGTATCTCTTTTGCAGGGTACTGTAAGAGGGATCTCTGTGGTGATGAAATAGTTCTATATCTTGATTGTGGTGTTAACTGCATGAATCCACACATGAGAGAAAATGATAGAACAATATACACAAACTGTACCAATGTCCACTTCTGGGTTTTGATATCATACTATAGTTGTATAAGATATAACCAATGGGTGAAACTGGGTAAAGAGAACACAGGACCTCTCTGGTACTATCTTTGCCAATTCCTATTTATCTACAGTTTATTAAAAAAAAAAAAAAAAAAAAGCGGGGGCAGCTTCTCACAGAAATCGTAACATCTCAATGCCAAGAGTATAGGAAAAACATAGAAAGAGTAAAGAGGAAAATCATTCCTGCAAATTTAAAAGATCAGTGTGGGTAAACATCAGAAAAGCAAGTAAACCAAAGCAGGTGGACAATGGTTATAATCTGAAGATTTGATGGGACTGAATATAAGCTTCTGAATATAAGCTTAATGGGACTAAACATGATGGGAATATGACAACGAAACTACTATCTGTATGTCAACCCATATCCTTTCCTGGGGTCTGAAAATATAAAGACCTACTATATGCAAGAAATTATTTTGAAGTCTTAAATTTTATTTTAAAAACTATGTATTTTGCATTGGATGTCATACTCACAATCTTTTTATGATATTAAACATTTAATTTACCATATAAGTGACTTAACTACTTCCTTCAAAAAAAACTGTTTAGTGTATTTGACATTCCAAGAAGATAGTCATGTTTACCTGTGGCTTGGAGCCTTCCAACATAGCTCAGATACCCTAGTTGGAGAATCATCATCTTATTTTACAGCTCCAAAGTGGTGATTTACAAATCATTTAGGCTGGCCTACTCTGAGGTAGACACTAGACCCCTGGTGATTAGGCTATCTTGGGGAAAATTCTTAGAAGAGGGATAACTGCTAGCCCTCTATAATTTCAGCTGTGATTTACTGGAAAAGGGCTTATCCTACGAACCAAGTACCCCCTGTAAACAGAGCCTCCCTGGGAAATATAACTCAAGTACTATCTCATCTCAACAAGAAGCAATAAAGCAAGCATTTTCACAAACATACACACACAAGAGTAGGCTTCCTGCATAATTAGCAGCTATTGTGCTTGAAAACACCTGGTTTTTAAAGTTTTCTGGGAATTTAGGAAAATTAAAGGAAAGGGTCCAAGACTACAAGCCTTCTTAAGTCATTCCCAAACAGAGTCACATCTCTTGAGAAGGTCAGATAAAGGATGCTTTTATCACCTAAATGTAATTAAAAATTCAAACTGACTTCTACACCAGCATTTCAGAAAAGCGTTACAGTGCACCAGAAGGTGTTTACTTTGGTTTGAGCACTCTCTGAGAGTTCTGAAGCCTAGCGGGGAATATGTTTCAGGTTTGGTTCAGAAAAGCTGAATGGTCCCCTCTGGAAGCTAAACTAGGCTGTGAGTGCTTCTTAGAAGCAGGAGATGCTCCAAGAGGTTGTCAAATCATTGAGTGGTATGTTAAATTGAAAATAAATAAATTTTTAAATCATTACTATATACAGAGAGAGTATAATTTGTTTAAAAGTGTTTCTGCTTTGTGTTTTATTTTTTTCCTCCAGTAAGTGTAAAAAGATAAGGAGACCCAAAGTATATTTAGGAATACATTATTTAAGGTTATTTTTTCACCAATGATAACTGGACTCAATGCACAGGAGTAAGAGAGCACAGCCTAGGTAGAGTTATAAATTTACCAACAGAGGCTGAACCAATATAATAAAGCCCTAAAACTGAAGAAGTTCATGAATAATTTTCTATGCGAAGGTTGTAAAAAAGCAAAAAGCTATCAGTAATATAGAAAACATTCATATGTGATACTGTATGGAAATGGAAAAGTCAAAGGGTATAGAATTTTCATTATCTGTTTTTAAAGGATTCATAACTCTTCTAAAGTTTTTCATGACTGAACATCTAAAACATAAAGTATCTGTAATATACTCCTAACCAAACTCGTAATTAATACTGAGAGCAAATTCCCATTATGAGTAAAACCCAACACCTTAAAAATTGAAACCACATTTATAAGCAAGTAGTTGGGGAAAAATTATGCTGAGCTCAAAATACAAGGTTTCTATGAAAGATAAATCACCTTTCTTATCTGAATTGCTCAGATCAAAATATCAAAACAATTAAATCACAATTTTGTCTGACATCAATATCCCATGCAACAGTGCAAAACAGACAACCCTGATTTCGGGCACACTGTTTGCTTTTAACTGGCAAACAAATTGAACAATGAATCAAATTTTGCTAGAGAACACATGAGGCACACTGCCAGATCACAGAGGTCAAGGAATTCATCAAGACTCGCTTTCTATACAACTGTATGTTTTTGGCTAAGGAAGAAAAGAAATCACCCATTCTCTCACATAAATACAAAAATACACTAACATAAGGACAGATATTTAACTGCTTCTACATCAAATGTGACTAGAAATCACATATAAAATGAATCACACTGATTTTATAGTTATACGTGCATGAATTTTTATGTATACATATCTTATATGTGTTCGTATATGTAGACAGGATAAAAGGGGAGATTAAAGTTTTGTGTTTATAAGCCTAGCTCTTCCATGTTGCTATCTCATCTATTTCTTTGAATGTGCCATGTAAAAAGTTACAGCATCATAATTTTGAGCTGTAGGAAGCCCTAAAATGATCTTGAGCTACCTGTTCATTTTTCAGTTAAAAAAACCAAAGGCCAGAGAAGACAAGGACACAAAAGCGAGCTGGGGACAGAACTGGGACTAGAACTCTGGGCCCCTAACTCCTAATCTTTCGCATCAAACAATCATGTCATATCCTAATGACATGGACTCCTGAAAACTCGTAAATATTGTCAAAAGAAACAATAATAGACTCCTATTGGTATATCATTTTATATTTATTTGCTTTTTAAGTATAGCATTCTACTTTCAAAAATCCACTAAGGCTTCATGAGAAAATTATGATGTACTAGAATTTTCTACCCAGGCATATTTGGATTTCACACACTATTCACCTCTAATGTGCATTCAGGATTAGTTAGCATCCTAAAGCCTTTACATCTATAATCACAATATAGAACTTTACTTAAGTGCAAATCATTCACTTATGATTTTTCATTCTCTAATTGACCAAATTTTTTTCATATATATTTTTTTCTATTTATCTAAAGGAAATGCAACACTATAATTAAGGATATAGATGCTGTAACAGGATTGCCTGTCTCCACTACTTAGTACTATGTAACCTTGGGCAAGTTAACGTATGCCTTAGTTTCATTTGTAGAAATAATAGAACCCACCTAATAGGGTTTTGGTGATGATTAAATGAATTAGTATGTACAAACCAAAACAACAGTGCTGGTTCTTAGTAAATGCTCAAAAATTACTAACTTTTAGTCAGCTAATAGAGTAACATATTGGAGCTAAAGGAATATCAGAGACCATATAGAACAGGACTTGGCAAGCATTTGGCAAAGGGTGAGAGAGTAAATATTTTAGGCTTCTCAGCCACACCATCTCTGCCTCAACTACGAAACTATAATCTATGACAAATGCAGACACAGACAATAAACTGATGGATGTAGTTGTGTTCTAATAAGACTTCACTGTTCATGAAAACAGGTAGCAGGCTGGATTTGGCCTGAGGGCCAATGTTTGCAGCCTCCTGATGTAGAATAACAGCTGCACTCTACTGAGAAAGTAAAGAACAGAGAGGTCAGTTGAGTAACAGAAAGTCAGCCAGCGAAGCACTGGCAGGTACAGAACTAGAAGCAAGAATTCTACAATTGGCTCAGTTCAATGTTCTTTCTACATCTCCACATAGGAGAGGCTTCATGAAATCTCCCTATCCTGATCTACAAACAGAAACAATTGCTCCCTTCCCTACTCTCACACAACATACGAGTTTGGCAGAAAACTGATAGATTTTGAAGAGTGATAAGTACACTGGAGTTCATTATGCTATTCTCTCTACTCTTGAGTGTCTGATAATTTCCACAATAAATTCAAAAAAAATCAAAGCATTCAGTTCTCTTCATATGGCATTTACCAAGTCTC
Organism: Lipotes vexillifer; assembly: GCF_000442215.2. Taxonomy (NCBI): domain Eukaryota; kingdom Metazoa; phylum Chordata; class Mammalia; order Artiodactyla; family Lipotidae; genus Lipotes; species Lipotes vexillifer. Next base: position 175,700 of record NW_006783886.1, read on the forward strand.
TCAGAATATTTGTGTACATTCTTTTCTTCTCTACTAGAGACGGTAATTTGAAGGCAAGGATCATGTCATGTGCATCTTGGTATCACCATTTGTTGCCAAGATCGCACACTAAACCCTATTTTATAATTATGATTTAATAAACAAATAACTGAAGGAAAGTCATGTCAAACAAGGTACTATTTCCAACTGCAAAATTCTCTCCACCTTGTCCAGTGGCTTAGTATCCATGAGCAGTGTTGTCAAAATGCTCTTTCCTTACACCCAATTTGTTGCCAATCCAGTCTTCATTACATCATTTTCAAAATCCAACTGAAATCTATTCCTAGCTAACATCTCTTTCCAGGTCTAATACCACCCCTCCATAAGTAGATTCACCACCAGAAACAACACAGTTCTCTATTAGATCACACTTGGTACTTAAAAAGTAAGCTATCTCTTTGATATGATAATAATATTTTTAGAACATTACTGTAGTTAGCCAGCAGCAATGGAGGTAAGATTCAATGTTTTTACTGTCCTCACCACAGTCTTTCTCAGACTTCATGATATAATCTTGCTTACCTTACTTCCCCCTTCACCTCTAGCTACCTTCTATTTTATAATCTCAACTTTCTTTCTAAGTCTTCTCTCAAGCAGAACTCAAGGTAGAAATTCCCTTTTCTTTCCTCAACAAAACACAAAGTTCTTTGCTTCAAGAAATTCTCAGAATCTCAAAGTATTTTCTCATCAAATACATCCATGACCAAATGGGAAAAAGATACCATTTCCTACAAATTTCTTATGCACTGTGTGCCACTCATTACAATGAGAAGGAATCCAAAGAGAACATGCACACACCCCCCACCTGCACCTGTGTCCACACAGTTTTCCTTCTCTCTTATTAATATAGATGAATAGCCCATAAGCCTAGAAACAGATAACCTCTCCTGTTCCATCCTTAGAATACTGCTCCCCTCTCTCTCTCCTGCATCATCAATTTTCCATCTCTACTGACTCTTTCTCAGAAGCATAACATACTTCTTTTTGCACATCTTTAAAACTCTTTATATCACATAGCCCTCCAACTAATGATCCATTTCTCTCCTTTCCTTTTCAATAAAAATCTTCAAGGGATGTATACCATTACTCTAACTCCTCTTCTGCTGCTGCTTTGCCAAACATTCCAAACAAGGCTTCACCACCCACCACTCCAAGGAAACTGATATCATCAAGGACATCAATGATTTCCTTTGCTAAATGAACTTTCAATCCTCATCTTTGACAGTCTCCCTACTTTTTCAAACATTTCCTTCATTTGGCTTCTGGGATTCCACACTCTCCTGCCCTTCCCCTTACCTAGCATACAGCTAGATCTTTTTCAGAATCTTTTGCTGGTAGCTCTTCATCTCTTAATGTTGAAGGCCCCCAAGGTTCAGTTGTTGGTCCTCCTCAGTTTTCTAACCCCACATATTTTCGATGAATCTACCCTATCTCTTTACTTTTAAAACCAGTTGTAGGTTGAAGAATCCTAAATGCATATCATTAGCCTGGCCTTCAGACCATCTGCTTGACATCTCCACTTGGATATTTAAAATGCATCTAACCCTTAATATGTCCAAATCCAAATTATTAATCTTCACCACCATGTCTTTCTCCTGCTATCTTCCCCATCTCAGTAAATGTAAATTCTATCTTTTCAATTGCTTAGGTGATTGAGTTCCCCCTAATTTCTTTGCTGTCACACTCCATATCTAATCTGTCAGCAAATCCTGTGGAACATACTATCAAAGCACATCCAGCATATGAACTTTTCACCACCTCCACAGTTACCATCCTGGTCTAAGCCACCATCTCTGTCACATGGATTATCATAATTGCCCAACTGGCACCCCTACTTCTGCCCTGGCCTTCCTTCAATCTGTTCTCAACACAGTAGCAAGAGTAATGGAATTCAACAGTTCTGCTGGACTGTTCCGATCAAAACTCCAAAGGCTTCCATATCACTTCAGGTAAATGCCAGAGTCATTACAACAGCTTACTAGACCATGCAGTACTGTCTAACATCTATTTCATTTAAGACCACATAACCTACTTTCCTCCTTCCTCTATACCACTCCACCACACTGGCTTCTTTGAACACACCAAAATGCAGGGCCTCTGCATTTTTTTCTTCTCCGTGACTGGAAAACTCATGCCCCAAATATCACCTGGCTCACTGCCTCATCTGCTTCAAGTCTACTGAAATGTCACCTACTCTGGAGGCCTTCCCTTATAATCATATTTTAAACTGCTAAACACATGCACACACACCTTTTCTTGCTTTATGTTTCTCCATAGCACTTAGTACAGGTATACCTCATTTTACTGTGCTTCCCTTATTACTTCACAGATAACGCATTTTTTTTTTTTTTTACAAATTGAAGGTTTGTGGCAACACTGCATTATCAGATGATAGTTAGCATTTTTTTAGCAATAAAGCATTTTTTACTTAAAGTTTTTTTTTTTAAGATATAATGCTATTGCACCCTTAATAGACTGCAGTGTAGCGTAACATAACTTTTTATATGCACTGGGAAACCAAAAAATTCCTATGACTTCCTTCATTGCGATATTCCCTTCATTGTGATGGTCTGGAACCAAGCCCACAGTATCTCCAAGGTATTCCTGTACAGTAACACCTTATATTTTTCTATGTATTATATATAATGTTTCTCTCCACTAGAATGTAAATTCCAAAAAGGCAGTACTTTATTCCAGTGCCAAAAACAATGCTTGGCACACAGTAAACATGATAAATATTTGTTGACTAAATTAACAAATGAGTATTGAGCTCTCTATGTGAATCTGATAATGCTTTTTGTAAACAATAATTGTATCATTTCACTCTTGTTGGTCCTATAATAGTCTATAATACTCTTTGTACGGTACCAGGAATCATTAGATCATTCTCGTGAAGAGGAAGTACTCTTACATTCCCTGTAAGTCCTGAGATCAGAGATTACTGCCAGTTGCAAAGATGAAAAACCTGAGTAGTTTGAGGTGAAAGTATTTTTTTCTTTTTAGAAGATGTTGGGGGTAGGAGTTTATTAATTTATTTATTTTTGCTGTGTTGGGTCTTCGTTTCTGTGCGAGGGCTTTCTCTAGTTGTGGCCAGCAGGGGCCACTCTTCATCGCAGTGCGCGGGCCTCTCACTATCATGGCCTCTCTTGTTGCGGAGCACAGGCTCCAGACGCGCAGGCTCAGTAGTTGTGGCTCACGGGCCTAGTTGCTCTGCGGCATGTGGGATCCTCCCAGACCAGGGCTCGAACCCGTGTCCCCTGCATTAGCAGACAGATTCTCAACCACTGCGCCACCAGGAAAGCCCTGAGGCGAACGTATTTTTGAAAGATCTCTTCTTTCTATTAAGAATTCTTAAAGGGGAAAATAAAGAAAATGAGGAAAATTCTACTCAAATATCAAAGCCCAGTTTCAAACCTAACCTTTTCATTAAACCTTTCCTTCCCCATTCACCCAGAGCACTTGGTACCACTATCCCAGTGCTCACCATGGTCCCTTCTAGATATGCACTCTCTGGACGATAGGAACTGGATCTCTTTTCTTAGTCCTTCACCAGCTCTCCATGACTGACATTCAAAGAAATGTTACTGGATTGAACTGAATGGAATGAATACTACAGGAACCTATGATATAACTGCTTGTTTGTCAAGATGTAGTCCATCAACAGAAGCAACACCATGCTCTATGTTCCTAAGGTTGGTTTCAAACAAACCCTTGTCCTCTGTTCAGCATGGCCAACTGAGGCAACAGGACACACAGTCCAATAACTTAATCACACATACAGGTCCAGGATCCAATACTCTGCTCCTCAAGATGCACAAGCCATGGTAAGCAAAGTCTTGCTAAGGACGACAGAACAGGAAAGGATACTGTCTGTGTACTCGTTATTCTAACAGTGCGGGGCAAAAGAAGACAAGATCCCAAAGGATGAGATACCCAATAAAGAGGAAAAATAAAAATAAAAAAATAATAATAGTAAGTGTGGACAAAGAAAGGGGGAGGGAGGACTAAAGGATGAAGAGGATGGGAGAGTGAGACCGTGGGGGAGATGTGGTAGTAAGAGCCAGACACTAGGGTAGAAAGCAGCGCAGGCGCTAATCACAGGCTGCTCCTTCAACATTCTCTCCTAAACTTCCTAGAGCAAGCGACGGTGAGCGTCCTCAAGAGAGGCGTTCCACAGGCGAGGGCGCCCCTCGGGCGAGCCATCCCTAAAGTAGGGTTAGCAGTGCCGCTGTCTACCCCGGCGGGCGTGCGTGCGTATGTGCGTGTGTGAACGTGTCAGAAACGGGCGCTCTGGAGCTGCGGGTCTCTGCACTTAGACGACCGGCTTCGAGAGATGGGCGGGGGCCGCGAGGCGGGGCCGCGGACTGCTCCGGCCGACGCGTGCCCGGGAGCGGCCGGAGCCCGGTGCCCCGCGCGCCGGCCCTCCAGGTCGCTCCCGCCCCGCCGCCGCCGCCCGAGCGCCCCTCCGCCCGGGGACCTGACACCCGATCGGCGCGCCGGGACCCACGCAGGGGTGCGGCCCGCGCCTCAGCCTCGCCGGTCCGGTCGTGGGGACGGGAGGGAGAGCCGGACGGCTGGGCCGAGGCCGCGCCGCCTCCGAGCGTCGAGCTGGTTGGGGCAAAACTTTGGAAACAGAAAGACTCGGATTACCTGAGCGGCGCGGGCGCGGGCGCGGGCTTGTCTGCGGTACGGCTGCCGGGCGCGGGCCGGGTTTTCAGCAGCCGTAAAGCGGGAGGAGCGCGCGAGCTCTCGCCGCCGAGCTGCTGCCCCGGCGCCTCCGCCGCGAGCGTCAGCCGCTTGGCAAGGAGCGGGCTGGGCTGAGTCATAATAAAAGACACGTTTGCCGAGCGAAGCGGGAAGGGGGCTCGAGGAGCCTTGTTAAATGGCGACAGGCTCAAGAATAGGAAAGGTTTTTTTTTTTTCAAATGGGTAAAACTGGAAAACTTGCCCCATGGTAGGAGAGAGATGAGCTTCTTTTATAATTTGAATATATTTTACAAGTACTTTTCTATATCTAATAAGACTTCTTAAAGATTACTTTTTTAAGTGCATTGCCTTCGGACAGGTAGCTAGCTGGGTATAGTGCTGAGCCTCGTCCCTTCCAGCTTCAGGACCTTATTCTTCAAGTTACTTGAGTTCGTACCTTTGTTTCTTTCATCCCTTAAACGGGGTAATAAAGGCATGTCCATCAGGAGGGAGAATTTGAGAGGGTACTTGGCATTGTGCTTGCAGTTTGCACTTACTAAAGCTTAATTATGAGTGAAAAATAAAAGGGGGGGATAAGTGAACAGCTTTAAAAGGAAGAAGACAGAAAAATAAAGCAAGGATTTTTTTTTTTTCACGAGGGATATATGAGACAAATGTCTCAATGGAAGAAAAGAAACTGGAACCTTCAAGAAGCAAATGAGACCGAGAGATGTAGTATATGAGACATGTCTCAATGGAAGAAAAGAAACTGGAACCTTCAAGAAGCAAATGAGACCGAGAGATGTAGCTGAGATGGGAGAGGGAAAAAGGGTGGTGGGGGGGAGGAGAAAAACCAATAAAACTAGGCTCAGTGGCCAGAAAGCTGAAGCTTCGTGGGGGGAAGGGAGGAGGAGTGTGTTTATGCACTATTTAGAAAATCATGACAAACTCCCTCTACTGAGGGAGATTTTTTAAAATATTTAAACAGATAAACAACTGTTTAAAAATGAGCCCCAAATGAGGAGCCTTTGCTCCAGTGAATGAGATTTGGCAGTTCTGCAAAATGAGGAAATTCTTCCTGTGCTGCCTCCTAAGGGGGTTGAGTCATCAAACCATAGCAAAAATTAGTGGGCTGGATTCCTGAAAGGCATGCCAGATGGATGCATTCTGCTTAGTTTTAATAACTGTATTATGTTCCCTCGGTATTGTCAATTTTGGAAGAAAGGAATCTGAATAAAGATTTGAGGAGTGAACCTGAAAATAAAAGCCAAACTAGTTACTTAATGTATGAGTATCCACCCACAATGAGCACGCAATTAAAGATTCCAAAACAAGTAACCATTACTCCCACTTTCATTCTCCCTCCCCTTTGTTTCTGCTTTCACTGTATTTCTACTTTTGTTATATTATTTTTGTACAATGGAACTGCCTAGGGGAAAGGTGGTTTTAATTAATACTAAGGAATGGAAGGAATTTTAGCTAGGCCTCTGTAAGTAGGGTCAAACTTTTTGAAAGGAAGATTTTTTTCAGTTGAAGTTTTAATGAGAGTAAGGGTAAATTTGGCAGATGTGAAATCAGAAGTTGTTTTAGACAAACAAGAAAACAGTAATAGAACTGTTGTGCAAGAATCAAAAAGAAATCAGAGATGGTTCTAGTCCGTAATTAACTGTAAGCACCAAAGGCTAGAGGAAACTTTTTTCTGTCAGATAAAGAAAAATGGGTGCCTTGCTCTACCACCCAGCCTTTCAAATAGAAATAAAAGAAAGAAAAGAAGAGAGGAGAAAGAAGAAAAAACAACATAGAAAAACAAAACAAAGGAAAACCTTTATCAGATTCTTGTAGAAGAATTTCTACAGATTTGCATTTTCCTAGGAGACCCTCCTACAGGGTAAAATACTTGTAGGTGCCTCTTTCGGTGTAGAAGCACAAGCAAAATATTTGAGGAGATTAAATTTTGTAGAATTGGGGAAAACCCTAAGTAAGATAAGAATCCCACTCTGTTTCTGTTTTGCTAAACCTTGGGGCTGAGGCAAACAGACTATCATTAAACCTGTATTAAAGTGAAACAAAGAGATAAAATCTCAAATGGTGTGAAGCCCTTAAACTAAAAGGAGCAAGAAAACAAAACCAAAGCCCAAAAAATAGAGAAAGAGAGTAGGAAGATTTTCTAAGGGAACCTTTGAACTTTCTGCAATATGAATACTTATGACTTGCTTTAGACAAATAGGCAATATAAACTAAGGCTGAGAACCAAGAAGATCTGGTCAGTTCAGATTAAAAAAGCCTTCCTTGCCTGAAATGTTTTGGTCTGAGGTAATTCCATTCATTTTAGGTAGAGACAAAAATTCCCCACATGATTTTGTGTGCCCATGAACACCTCAATCACCTGAACCACTTGAATGCACTTCTTAGTTTGACTTCTGGCATTCTGTAAACTAAACCTTGACTCAAGGCCTTTTGAGCATTTTGTGAATTTATCCAAAAGTAGATTTAGACTAGTAAGCATTTGCTTTTAAAACTTTCAAATCCATCATTAATTAGTGTTAATAATGTAAAGCATAGAGTGATCTGCTTTTCAAGGCGTTTTATAGATAGAACAGTTATAATTAAATTATATCCATTTGATAACATTACAAGTCCCCTTTACACAACTGACTTTAACCTTAGTGTGTTAATATGATTTTTATTTAAGATTTCATATAAAATTATATTGGAAAGGATTGATTGTTTTGACTGCAAAAGACTGTATTGTTCTTTCTAACTTAAATCTTCAGGGTAGTAAGGATTTCATGTCACATTCTGAGCACTGTTACAACATCATCTGTTGCTAAATTACCATGTAACAGAAGCACTAGTTAAACAGGTAGACAGCTTTAACAAATTCATAGTTTTCTAAACTAATTTCCTATACTAAAGACTATCAGAGCCGAAGTGAGATTCTCCAGCCAAATTTGAACTTTAGCTGAGAACACTGTGTTCCAAGATAGCTAGTTAATCCAGCTCAGTAGGGGAGGACAATCTTAAAGATACAGATCCTTGTTCTGCCCTGTCAACAACACATATGTACTTATGGAATCCATTGTACATGTTTTAGAATAGGTCTACATGAAACTATTCAAACCTAAAAATCAGCACTCTGGTCACTTTAGACAACTGAGGTAGGTTGAAGAATGGTCACTTTATGGGTTTGGTTTTTGGACACTGTCACAACTAGAAATTCTCAGGTAATTAAAATTTTCATTGAAAAAACAAACAACTTTAGGAAATAGGCATTCTCATACAATTCTGACTGGAGTATAAAATATTTTACCCCCCTACAGAGAGCTCTTTAGTAACAATCAAAATTACAAACACCAGGATTATATTCCCCTGGAACCACCAAATTGCTTTTGGGAGTTGATGCTATAGAACTAATGCATGTACAGTATTATTCATTGTAATAACAAAAGTTTGGAAATAACCTAAAAGTCCATCTATGGGAGACTGGTAAAATTAATTATAATACATTCATTCAGTAGAATGTACTATATGCAGTTGTTGGGGGAAAAATAAAGAAACAGAATGAGGAATTTTTCTGTAAACAGGTTTGGGAAATACAACAAGATATATAAAGTGAAAGAAAAACAAGGTACAGAACAGTGTGTAAAATATAGTACCTTTTGTATAAAGAGGAGATATGGTTATATTTACTTGCACATGCATAAAGAAATTCTGGAAGGAAACATAAGAAACTAGCAATAGTTACTCATATGAAGGGGAGATCAAATGTGCTGACTGGACTGAGGATGGGGTGAAAAGAGACTTTCACTGCATACCTTTTTGTTTTCTTTTGGGGGGCTGTGTAAATATATTATCTGTTTGAAAAACAGGTTTAAAAAAAGAAAAACCATGCCAAATAGTATCCATAATGTGTAAAAAGATAAAGTTGGAAAAGTTATTTTGAAATTGAATAATCTCCCTGTCATAATCCCAAAGCACTGAAATTTACTATTAAGAATTCCTAACTAAACTATGAATTCTATTTACATCTGTTTTGACTATAAAGGTCTGTACTATTTGAAAATATCAGGTAAACCTTCACACACAAATAAAATTCATATTCATTTCTCTCTAATGATTTTAAAGTTACCAGTAATAGAGAAATTAATGCATAAAGTACAGTGTATTTTATGGTAATAGACTGTCCATTTTCTTTTGCTGAAAATACTGTATAGTACTAATATTTTAATTCTGTAATGACTAAAAGAAAATACTTCTTACATTAAAGTACCTTTGGTCTGCAGACTCTCTGTAATTGTTAACTATATAAAGTCCCTGCTATTTCCAGTGCTTTTTGAGAAATTAATGGCCTCAATGTGAGGAACTCAATGAAAAATAAGTAAACAAATTCAAATCACTCGGCTTACAGAGTGTTTTGAGTTTTTGCAGAAATTTTTTTGTGTAAAGAAAGTTACTTAGCTGAGAAAGTGGCATCCAGGAGGTGTTGACAATGTGTGTATGACTTCTTGAATATTAAGCAGGGTGGCAGAAGCTGTTCGTTTCACTGATGTTGGTGTGCCCCATACATTTCTCAGCCTCCCATGCAGTTATATTAGTCATGTGACTGAGTTCTGACCAATGCAGTGTGGATGACAGTATGCCATGCTGTCTTTATTTGTTGAGCCGGATGGTTGGAGAAACTTTAGCAGAGGATTCTAAGTACTGTATCTCTCCATATCAAGTCAGCAAAAATAACCACACTCTTTAAAGAGAGGCAATTTAATATCAAGGCAATGATTACATAGAGTGTAATCTGTGAAGCTGAAGAAGTAGAAAGGGAACACTCAGGTAATTCAGAAATAATTGCAGGAGACAGCTACCACCTCCTGGTTTTCATGCTCTGTACAATAACCTCCCTTTGAATATGGGCTGGATCTAGTGATACTTCTATTGAACAAATAAAGCAGAAGTAATGAGATGTCACTGCCAAGATTAAGGTATAAAAAGACTATAGCTTCTCTCTAAGCATGCTTTCTTTCACTCTCTCCTGCGTTACTCATCTGGGGAGAGCCAGCTGACAAGCCAAGAGGCAGTCCTGTGGGGAGAAAGTCTCCTGTGTCAAGGAAGTGAGGCCTGCCAAAAACCATATGAGAGAGATTGGAAGCTGATTTTTCCTCCCAATCAAGCCTGCAGATATGACTGCTGTGCCTGCCAACAGTTTGAACGCAACCTCATGAGAAACTTTGATCCAGGGGCACCAAGTTAATGTGTCCCCATTCCTGACCTGTAGAAGCTGGGAAATAATAAATGCTTTAAGGCACTAGTTTTTGGTAACTTGTTATGCAGCAGTAATAAAGGCACTAGGAAAACAAAAGGGAGAAGATAGATTACCAAAACCTGGGAACTCAGAGAGTCACCATTTGTGATTGGGTTCTCAGTCCTCTGAGGAGGAACTATATTTTATGGTTACCTCATAAAGGTGGAATGGACTCCCTCCCAATTATGGGTAGGATGTAGAAGCTGATAACACTACATACACCACGAGAATTTGAGAAAAAGTTGATGACACATACAAGGGAGCCCTGGGGAAAGAAGGGTAGGCTCAAGTAGGTTCATGCTGACTTGAGGGGAGGCAGAGGGAGTGATTGGGCCTCTAGAGTGACTCATAGGTGCTCTAGGGGTGTGGGTCTGGGGAAAAAGTTCCTGTGCATGGGCTGGAGATTTTCAAGGTGTTAAACTGCCCACCGGAGTGAAAGGAGGAGGCACCCTGGGCTTTCTTATCAGCCTGTTCACAGATGGGGCCAAGTAGGAAAGGGAGGGTGAGGCTTAAAGTCAGAAATCAAAGATCAAAAAGTGAGGTCAGAGCTCTTTGTTACAGGGTGTCTCCCAGCTATTGCTTGTACCTTAGGAGCTCAGAACAGGGTCCCCAGAAGAATGGTACTCTGACCTCTTAACAAGGGGCATGTTTGGCTGCAGCTGATACCTCTGAGAGAGCAACACAAGACCAGTTTGGGGAGCAGCAAGAGACAACTGAGACCTTATCTGCTGCTGCTCAAACCATGCTGACAGGGAAAAAGAAAGTCCCTTCTCACCTCTTTTACTTTCCAAAATCCCTTTCATGCTGCCTGTGAGTAGAAATTCATCAGTGTCTCAGAAATGTAACCTATCCTAGCCTCAGCATCATGGAAGACACTGTGGAAGGGTGGATTTGGAGCAGAGTCCATGGGCAAACACCTGGCACATTCCTCACCTTTGTCATCTCAGCATCTGTGCACATCTCTCCTCACATTTTTTTCACTTCTATAGCAATAACTTCATGCTTCTGCATTTATTCAAATGGCAATACTCTCACCCTCTCCCCCCAAAAAGGAGACACAGACAAGAGCAGCAACACCACACTTTTGATTTATTAGTTAGGTTAGTTCCTCTTTTGGTTGAATCATAAACCCACCTTGGATACTCTATAACTGAGCATGAAAGTAAAACCACTAAAAATCATCACCAAACTTTATTTAAAATAATAAGGACATAAGGAGGAAAGAGGGAAAATACTATATACAAAATGCTGGAGTCCTTGTTTCTGTAACCAGTCAGGAGAAAGTTGATAATTGTAACTTCCATTATCCATTGTACCTCAGCTGGTATCTCTGCTGGTTATGGTTATTAAGCTGGTAGAATGACTCAGATCTTTATTCCCAAAGAATTTAATGCCTCAGTAATTCTGTCTTTTTTGTGTTTCTATAGTTTTCCATTAATTTTTACTATTAAATATGTACATGGTAAGTGGTAACCCAGAGAAGCTGCTGGGTTCCAGATATAGTCCTCTCTAGACATTGTATAGCAGCAGCCTAATTTCTCCTTGATAATCAAGATCAAGCACTTCAGCTAATTAAGTATGCCCCTCATTGACAGTTAATTCAGTGATATGAAAACCTCAAAATGGCCAGCAAGAAGTCTCAACTTCCAATTCAATGGAACAGTGGTCATGTCCCCTGGTGGTAACATTCCTTAGTTCCTTGGAAATTGAGATCACTAAATCAGAAGCATCCAAAGTTTCAGGGATGGGAAGCAAACTTTTGTAAGCAGATAACTAGGTGTAGTCATGAGAGAAGCCACTCATATTTCTCCATCTAGATTCCTGGAGCCATGCATTCCAACTTTGGGAGAAACAGCATCATATGTGCTCAAAACATATACTGTATGCTGCATCCCAGTCAGTGACATACGTAGAAGGACCAGTGAATATCATTCTGCCTCACTTATTTTGCTGTGAAACAATGATTTGTGGGATTTCAAGATCGTGAATGTAGGTGTTCTGTAAGTCCATGAATGGTGCTGCTGGCCAAGCATTGCTGGCTCGTAAAGCAAATCCATACCCAGAATAAATGTGCCTTCTTGTGATGTCCAATCTCTGTACCCTCTGTAGAGGAGCCATGAGATGAAAGGAGCCTGGGACCTTGACCTTCTGCTTAGAGGAGGGCTACCAGAGAGCCACTGAATCTAGAACATCCGCTTTGGACCTTGTGCGTGAGAAATAAACTTTTATTGCATTAAGACACTGACATTTTGGTGTTGTTTGTAATAGCCTTTGGCCCATTTTGACTAATTCAAGCAACAAATTTCCCTTCAATGAGAAATAAAAGAATTCTAAAGATCCATGAAGGAACTAAGGACTTAGCTGTTATACACAAAAACTTTATTCTTTTCTTTAACATACAATATTAAGAAACATTTTTCTATGTTTGGTCTATGAATTAAGTTTTCTATCTTCATTCAGAAATGACTTTCTATGTCTGAAATAATGAGGATTTCTAAAAAAATTTTATTACTACTACTGTTTATTATTACTATTACTATTATTATTACTATTACTATTGATTGGTTTTTTTTCAAAATATCAATATCCAAGTAGTTCAAAGGATTTCTTTCTATCTGTCTAAAGGATATGTTTCATTAAAGAATCCGTGAAGGACTATTCATGAAATCAAAATTTTAATTACTCAAAAAAATTAAACTGAAGTTTTCTCTATTCCTCTTTTCCTCTAATGCACAGTATAATTTGCTTCTTTCCTTTTTTTACTTTTGGTATTCCAGAGTGATTTATTAACTAAAAGAATAACTGTATAATTACCAGTTTTCTTTTTCATCACATTATAAAGCCTTTAAAATATGTTCACATCTTGAAAATCCATTTTTTACAAAAATTATTGATACATGGCTAGACTGTATGGTGGAAAAGAAACTTGAGAATTTCTCTTTTCCTGCTCTGTCAATATACCAAATGAGCCAGAAGAAAATATTAAATGGTATGTACAGCCCAAGCTCTGTTTATTGGATGGATGGCTTAGCATGAATACCTGTGAGACTTTTCCATACTAGAACGTGCCTTAAATAGCTATAAGTAAAACACTCTTATATAATTTAGAGTCTTCTTTGAAATAGAATAAAATGATCATCTAATGATTAAGAAAAAGAAGTCTACTAGAATACAGAATGGTTTGAATAACTTAATAAACCTTGCAAAAGGTAAAGACAAGATAACCCATCCCAAATATTATATAACACTTGCCCTCCAATTTTCTTAATATAGTATATATATTTGAGGTTTCATCATTTTCATGATTTTTCCATTAAGTATACGATATAACTATTGATGTAACTTTCATATCTTCCATACTAGCATTCCAGTTTATGCAATGGACATAACTTCTTTTTCCCCTGCCATATGTCCTTGCCTTTGGGAAAATGGTTTTCTACACCCCAGATGAATTTGATAGAACTATCTAGAAATGAGCCCTGAATCCATGACCAGATGCAAATTCTTTTTTTTTTTTAAGTTATATTTAGCATTCAGGATTTCATTTTTTAAATTTATTTATTTATTTATTTATTTTTGGCTGTGTTGGGTCTTCCTTTCTGTGCAAGGGCTTTCTCTAGTTGCAGCGAGCAGGGGCCACTCTTCATCGCGGTGCGTGGGCCTCTCACCGTTGTGGCCTCTCTTGTTGCGGAGCACAAGCTCCAGATGCGCAGGCTCAGTAGTTATGGCTCACGGGCCTAGTTGCTCTGCGGCATGTGGGATCTTCCCAGACCAGGGCTCGAACCCGTGTCCCCTGCATTGGCAGGCAGATTCTCAACCACTGCACCACCAGGGAAGCCCAGAAGCAAATTCTTGATACATGAACACCAATTATAATTTTTAAGTGACAAAGAGTTGAGAATCTCTAGAGGAAAGCAGAGTTGAGACAGATATATCAGCCCTAGCTTCTGGGCACACCCTTAATCCTCCCAAGCACATGAGCCATGTATACCCTATTTTCCTTAAAAAGGTTTCAATTGGATTTCTGTCATTTGCAACCAAGAGTCCAGAAATCAAAGCTTTCACTTACCACCCTTTCACTGGTTATTTCATCATGCCTTCTAACTTATATTTTATTTATTTATTTATTTTCTTGAATTTTATTTAATTTACTTTTTAGAAAGCACGTTCTTATTAGTAATCCATTTTATACACATCAGTGTATACATGTCAATCCCAATCTCCCAATTCATCCCACCATCCCAACACCCCCATGGCTTTCCCCCCTTGGTGTCCATACGTTTGTTCTCTATATCTCTCTCTCAATTTCTGCCCTGCAAACTGGTTCATCTGTACCATTTTTCTAGGTTCCATATAGATGTGTTAATATACGATATTTGTTTTCCTCTTTCTGACTTAATTCACTCTGTATGACAGTCTCTAGATCCACCCATGTCTCAACAAATGACCCAATTTTGTTCCTTTTTATGGCTGAGTAATATTCCATTGTATATATGTACCACTTCTTCTTTATCCATTCATCTGTCAATGGGCATTTAGGTTGCTTCCATGACCTGGCTATTGTAAATAGTGCTGCAATGAACATTGGGGTGCATGTGTCTTTTTGAATTATGGTTTTCTCTGTATATATGCCCAGTAGTGGGATTGCTGGATCATATGGTAATTCTATTTTTAGTTTTTTAAGGAACCTCCATACTGTTCTCCATAGTGGCTGTATCAATTTACATTCCCACCAACAGTGCAAGAGGGTTGCATTTTCTCCACACCCTCTCCAGTATTTGTTGTTTGTAGATTTTCTGATGATGCCCATTTTAACTGGTGTGAGGTCATACCTCATTGTAGTTTTGATTTGCATTTCTCTAATAATTAGTGATGGTGAGAAGCTTTTCATGTGCTTCTTGGCCATCTGTATGCTTTCTTTGGAGAAATGTCTATTTAGGGCTTCTGCACATTTTTGGATTGGGTTGTTTGTTTCTTTAATATTGAGCTGCATGAGCTGTTTATATATTTTGGAGATTAATTTTTTGTCTGTTGATTCGTTTGCAAATATTTTCTCCCATTCTGAGGGTTGTCTTTTTGTCTTGTTTATGGTTTCCTTTGCTGTGCAAAAGCTTTGAAGTTTCATTAGGTCTCATTTCTTTATTTTTGTTTTAATTCCCATTACTCTCAGAGGTGGATCAAAAAAGATCTTGCTGTGATTTATGTCAAAGAGTGTTCTTCCTATGTTTTCCTCTAAGAGTTTTATAGTGTCCGGTCTTACATATAGGTCTCTAATCCATTTTGTGTTTATTTTTGTGTATAGGTGTTAGGGAGTGTTCTAATTTCATTCTTTTACATGTAGCTGTCCAGTTTTCCCAGCACCACTTACTGAAGAGACTGTCTTTTCTCCATTGTATATTTTTGCCTCCTTTATCATAGATTAGTTGACCATAGGTGCGTGGGTTTATCTCTGGGCTTTCTATCTTGTTTCATTGATCAATATTTCTGCTTTTGTGCCAGTACCATATTGTCTTGATTATTGTAGCTTTGTAGTATAGTGTGAAATCAGGAAGTCTGATTCCTCCAGCTCCGTTTTTTTCTCTCAAGACTGCTTTGGCTATTCGGGGTCTTTTGTGTCTCCATACAAATTTTAAGATTCTTTGTTCTACTTCTGTAAAAAATGCCATTGGCAATTTGATAGGGATTATATTGAATCTGTAGATTGCTTTCAGTAATATAGTCATTTTCACAATATTGAATCTTCCAATCCAAGAACATGGTATATCTCTCCATCTGTTGGTATCATCTTTAATTTCTTTCATCAGTGTCTTATAGTTTTCTGCATACAGTTCTTTTGTCTGCCTAGGCAGGTTTATTCCTAGGTATTTTATTCTTTTTGTTGCAATGGTAAATGGGATTGTTTCCTTTATTTCACTTTAAGAATTTTCATCATTAGTATATAGGAATGCAAGAGATTTCTGTGCATTAATTTTTGAATCCTGCAACTTTACCAAATTCAGTGATTAGCTCTAGTAGTTTTCTGGTGGCATCTTTAGGATTCTCTTTGTATAGTATCATATCATCTGCAAACTGTGACAGTTTTACTTCTCCTTTTCCAATTTGTATTCCTTTTATTTCTTTTTCTTCTCTGATTGCCGTGGCTACAGCTTCCAAAACTATGTTGAATAATAGTGGCAAGAGTGGACATACTTGTCTTTTTCCTGATCTTATAGGAAATACTCTCTGTTTTTCACCACTGAGAATGATGTTTGCTGTGGGTTTGTCATGTAGGGCCTTTATTATGTTGAGGCAGATTCCCTCTATGCCCACTTTCTGGAGAGTTTTTATCACAAATGGGTGTTGAATTTGGTCAAAAGTTTTTTCTGCATCTGTTGAGATGATCATATGTTTTTCCTCCTTCAGTTTGTTAATATGGTGTATCACATTGATTGATTTGGGTATATTGAAGAATCCTTGCATCCCTGGGATAAATCCCACCTGATCATGGTATATGATCCTTTTAATGTGTTGTTGGATTCTGTCTGCTAGTATTTTGTTGAGGATTTTTGCATCTACATTCATGAGTAATATTGGTCTGTAATATTCTTTTTTTGCAGTATCTTTGTCTGGTTTTGGTATCAAGGTGATGGTGGCCTCATAGAATGAGTTTGGGAGTGTTCCTTCCTCTGCAATTTTTTGGAAGAGTTTGAGAAGGATGGGTGTTAGCTCTTCTCTAAATGTTTGATAGAATTCACCTGTGAAGCCATCTGGTCCTGGACTTTTGTTTGTTCGAAGATTTTTGATCACAGTTTCAATTTTTTTTTTTTTTTTTTTTTTTTTTTTTTTTTGCAGTATACGGGCCTCTCACTGTTGTGGCCTCTCTTATTACGGAGCACAGGTTCCAGACACGCAGGCTAAGCCTACATGGCTCACGGGCCCAGCCATTCCACGGCATGTGGGATCTTCCCAGACTGGGGCACGAACCCGTGTCCCCTGCATCGGCAGGCAGACTCTCAACCACTGCACCACCAGGGAAGCCCCACAGTTTCAATTTCATTACTTGTGATTGTTCTGTTCATATTTTCTATTTCTTCTTGGTTCACTCTTGGAAAGTTATAGCTTTCTACAAATTTGTCCATTTCTTCCAGGTTATCCATTTTATTGGCATAGAATTGCTTGTAGTAGTCTCTTGGGATGCTTTGTATTTCTGTGGTGTCTGTTGTAACTTCTCCGTTTTCATTTCTAAATTTATTGATTTGAGTCCTCTCCCCCTTTTTCTTCATGAGTCTGGCTAATGGTTTATCAATTTTGTTTATCTTCTCAAAGAACCAGCTTTTAGTTTTATTGATCTTTGCTATTGTTTTCTTTGTTTATATTTCGTTTATTTCTGCTCTGATCTTTATGATTTCTTTCCTTCTGCTAACTTTAGGTTTTGTTTGTTCTTCTTTCTCTAGTTCCTTTAGGTGTAAGGTTAGATTGTTTATTTGGCATTTTTCTTGTTTCTTGAGGTAGGCTTGTATAGCTATAAATTTCCCTCTTAGAACTGCTTTTGCTGCATCCCATACGTTTTGGGTCGTCGTGTTTTCATTGTGACTTGTCTCTAGGTATTTTTTGATTTCCTCTTTGATTTATTCAGTGATCTCTTGATTATTTAGTAACATATTGTTTAGCCTCCATGTGTTTGTGTTTTTTACGTTTTTTTCCCTGTAATTCATTTCTAATCTCATAGCGTTGTGGTCAGAAAAGATGCCTGATATGATCTCAATTTTCTTAAATTTACAAAACTCTGTCATGTGGTCACCCTTAACTACAAGATATCTGGAAACTATAATCTTTAGTTGGGCAAATACGTGGCCACTTAAAACTTTATTATAATACATGGAAAGAAGATAATGAAAATAAGAGACAACAAGGAATCTACTGCAGATCTCAACAGAGCCAGAGCCTTCAACAACATTCATTTGCTTATTTGTATTAATTACTTTAGACTTAGCATATGAGAAAAGAAGGGGAGGAAAATGGAAGTTAGGTCATGATGTTCCTTATGTTGTCTTTTTATCCCTTTTTGTAAGTATTAGATGAAACAACACATAAAATGTATCCTGAAGATTTCCATAGTGGGAATGCTGTCTATTATAACATTTTTAATGTTAGTAGTATAGATAGATGTGATAGATTGAGTTATTATATTTAGGTATTCATTTCCTCATCTTTGTAGGAAAATTTTACATCCCTACAATTGCTACAATTACTATCTCAATCCCAATTTTTAGTCCTTAGCTAGTTCTTAGACCCACAACTCACTGGCTGAAAAAGAGGCATCTCAAGAAGAATAACTCAACAATATCACAGCAAATGTATACAGCCATGATTCCTCCATCATTATTTAAAGGTATCTATGGCTATTTACTTAAATAAACATACTCTGGGGAAAGAGAAATGCACATATTGAAGAATTTTGGCTAAAGGGTCTGAATTTATGCTGGACCCAGAGTCCCATCTTGGTTCCCTCAATTAGAATAGGAGATCTGGTTAATAATCATAGCATATTGACAGGTCCTGTGAGGGGAAACCTCACTGTCATCAGTTCAGGTGTGGGTGTAACCAGAAGACTTTGTATATGGAGGGTCATTGTGATGCAAAAATGTTTGCTTTTGACTTGTTCTAAAATATCCATCCAGTAGATGATGAAATGCAAAGAGAAACTCACTATTAAGGCATTTCTAACACTAATGTCTTAGTTAAAGGTTCAGGCAGGATTCCCCAACATTCTGCAGAATGAAATTTTAACTGCAGACATATTTGCTGGATGAATCCTGGACTCATACAATCACCCCAGAGTGTGGTCCATGGAGAAATAATTCCCCTGGTTAGGGTAAATTTTCAGCAATTGTTTTATATCCTTAGTATTGAGGTCTCCAGAAATATTTGCCTGAACTGCCCTGCAAATAGGAATTATAAGGGGCCAAAAGTTGGAAGATCTGGTGGAGAGAGTGTGGGTTCTGGAGCTACAAATATCTGCTTTAGAATCCTTGTTCACTTCTCACTAGTTGTAGGACCTATAGTTGGTAATTTTTTTGTGTTACACTTTTCCTATTCAAATTACTCTGTCATTTCTCTCTTTCAATAGGACTAAGATGGATATACCATCTGTAAGAGAAAGTTATCCAGAATTCAAAAACAGCTCCTGGCATACTACTACTGAACTCAGATAGAAACTGAGCTTCTGACCTGAGAGCATCAAATAACCAAGTAGTAAAAATTATCAATCTTGACCTATCAAGTCATAAAATTGGGTGAGCCCTATAGCAATCTGTTGTAAGATGGAAGTGGTCTATCAATGTTCAGGCTCACATACGTCCAGAGAACATAAGTAACCTATAAGAACAAATGGCCCAGACTCCCATGTCAGCTGCAACTGCTGCATTAACAGCTCTCCTTCAGCTTCTTGAGAGGGGTTCTGCATTACCAGCTGATAGAGGAGGGAAGTTTGGACTTGATTCATGAATTGATTTTCTTGGCATATGGTTGCAAGCTGAAAATAAACTTTTTTTTTTAACCTACATCTCCTACTCCAGAATGATCCTGAAGGAGGTAAGGGGAAATCCTCTCAAAGGGCAGAGCTTCAGCCAGGGCATCTGGTCATTTACTTTGTGTAGAGAGAGAAGTGGTCCAAAGTAAGGGTATAACTGGACGCTTAGGCAGTGCTGAATGGGTTAGCCATTTGGTCAGAAGTCTGAAAGGAGCACAGTTGGAAGACTGGGGCCTGTGTTTAGAGCTATGACAGCGGGCAAACAGTGTGAGCATCTTTGTTTAGCATGCTAACAACCCTCCCACCCCCTGCTTCCATCCTTTTATGCCAGTTCTCATTAAAGCACCAGATCATTTGTACTGCAGAATTTCTCACATTTTCCACTGGACTGATTATATCAGTGTGGTATTAATTAACATGTTCCTTCGCACTCACGTCTTTACAGTAATCTGACAGTAGATACAGACTTGATTAGCTCAGCTTTGTTTTCTCTCTCTCTCTTTCTCTTTTGGATAGTAAACCACAGAAAGATGATATTATGTATATTACCTATTGCATCTTATCAAGAAGAACATAATATGATTGTCCTACTTTTGAAACTGTGCACCTAAGATTGGGACTTGAACCCCCGTGTCCGGACTTGAACCCAGCCAAAACCCAGACTGGGACTTGAATCCACATGGTTGGGACTTGAACCCGGCCAAAACCCACAGTCTTCCAACTGAGATCACACACTTGGTTTCAGGACTTAATGAAGCTCAGGTTCTTGATGTCTCATCACAGAAAGAATTCAGTGAGAGACAAAGTGATAGGTAAGAAGTGGATTTATTTAGAGAGAAACACACTCCACAGACAGAGTGTGGGCCATCTCAGAATGTGAGAAAGGCACCAGGGTATGGGGTTGTTAGTTTTTATGGGAGTGGGTAATTTCATAGGCTAATGAGTGGGAGGAGTATTCCAGCTATTTTAGGAAGGGATGGGGATTTCCAGGAATTGGGCCACTGCCCACTGGTAGGTCTTGGGACTGTCATGGCACCTGGGGGTGTGTCATTTAGCTTGCTGCTGTGAGCTTGCTGATAATGAGGCTCAAGGTCTAGTAGAAAAAGTCGACTTGTCCACCATCTTGGATCCATTTGGGTCTAATAAGTTTGTCCTCTGGCTATGTCATTCTTTCAAAAGTTGTGCCCTACCTCCTTCCTTCCTTATATAAACCATATATATGATTTATATATGTATAAATCATATATATATGAGAGACATATTTTGATATCATTTTGATAATGATTGCAGACATTGTCTTTTCATTGCACAGTTTCTTGCACCTTTTGCAGACGGTGCTAGAAAACAAATATTTTTTTAGAAATAAATAAATAAAGCATAAGTTTGTTATTTGTTTTACTTATCTATTTGATTTTATATTTGTATCTCTTCTGTTACTTTGAAAAACCTTGTTTCTTAATGATATAAATATTATCAAATAAAATATTTGATAAATATTATCAAATAAAATATTTGATATCAAATAAAATGATATAAATATTATTTGATATCAAATAAAATAAAAATTTGATATCAAATAAAATATTTGATATCAAATAAAAATGATATAAATATTATCAAATAAAATATTATCAAATAAAATTCATTTGCTTTATCAATGTGCATATATAATACATATATTAGTTTCAAAATAATAATACCATTATATGAAATACCAGAATAATGATATCAACATTACTATTCACAAGAGCATTGAATACAATTTCAGTGTGCTTTTGGTATTGTTTCTTTGTTTCCCTTAGGAAATGTCCACTAGGGATGTAGAGTCAAAATATTGTGTTTTAAACTTATTTGGAATAATTCTTGTCCATTCAGTTATGGTACCAACCAGATATACACTTAGGTTGACAATTTGTCACTTAGGTTGTTTCAATTTTTTTTCAAATTTGGGGCATGGTTTGTTCTGTCATCCTGATTTATTATTTTTTCAAAAAATATGTATGACATTTATATAATTCTGTATTCAAAACTAGCTTTCAGGGTTTCCCTGGTGGCGCAGTGGTTGAGAGTCCGCCTGCCGATGCAGGGGACATGGGTTCGTGCCCTGGTCTGGGAGGATCCCACATGCCGCGGAGCGGCTGGGCCCATGAGCCATGGCCGCTGAGCCTGTGCGTCCGGAGCCTGCGCTCCACAATGGGAGAGGCCACAACAGTGAGAGGTCCGCGTACCGCAAAAAAAAAAAAAAAACTAGCTTTCATCCTGAGCTGTCTCTCCTGTTCTCTCTTTTCTTGTACAGGTAAACCACTTTTATTCATTTTTGACCTACCATGATTTTGGATTTGAACCCAGATAGTCTGGTTCCTTAGCCCAGGTTCTTAAAATGCTGGATTGAAACTGCCCTATCAGAAATTACCAAATCTTTTTTTATTGGTGGGAGTGGGGGAGGCGTGTGCAGTTGAAAATTGCATATATTTGTACCCAGTTCTTAAGATGTAAACTTGGAAAATATCATTCCTGGGCTCTCCATAAGTTTCACCCCCTACCTGTACCTCCCAAATTCAAAACCAGGCAACAGCTAAAAGCCTCTTTTATGGCTTTTTGTATTGTTCCAAAAGCTTACAATCTTAACCCAGATACCTACTTTATAGATTCAAAGCATGCAAGCTTTGCAGATATTCTTTTGAAGTTTGCATTTATAAGCCTTTGTGTACCAGCCTCTGTAAATTTCCATGTGCCCTGTCTGAACTGCTTGAAGACAGAGTATGAACAAACATTACAAGCTTTTTGTGAAAGAGAATGTAGGTTCCATATAAAAGATTTTCCTTAAATCCAGTTATATCTCCTTTAACCATCCCTGTTCATTCTGACAAAGTTTCACTACCCTAGGTTACTATCACATTTCTCTCCTCTCCTACTTCCTGACTGTTAAACTGAAATTCTGTAAAGAAAAATATCAGTAAGCAAAAACAGAAACCAAATTTGATAGCTCCAGTTATATTTTATCTCCCTATTTCATGCAACAATAGACTCAACCACATCATCCTACATTAATTTACTGTTTGTGTTAGAGCTCTATATATTGGGTTTTTTTGTGTGTTTGTGTTTGTTTTGTTTTTCTTAATTGTTGACTCTCATGTTAAGATTGAATATTTCCCTAGACATAAGTAGGACATTGGTAATTCATATTTCCAATGTTCTTCATTTAAAAAAATTATCCGTGTCATCCTGTGCAAGTTACTTAATTTCTCTGTGCCTAAATTACCTTATCTGTAAAAGGGAGATTATAATATGTATTTCCCTCATAGCAGGGATAAAATGAGGGAATACATCAAAGTTTTTAGATCTGTGCCTGGTACAGATAATTATTTTTGCACTCCCTCCAACACCAAGAGAGCTCTTTATTTTATTTATTTATCCACCAGAACACTTTATCCCTTTTCCTAATAGTTGGATAGTTTAAATGCCTGATTTAAACTGAGTTTAGCCTCTACCCGTAAAAGAGAATTGTGGTTAATGATAGTCAAGAGATGAGGCAGGAGATCAAAATTATTGAAGTTATTGCAAATACCCACTTAGGACATACCTCAGGTACTGGACAGACTGAGGTAACTGGGGTACTGAAGAGACAATCAACTTTAAAACGAGAATCTTTTATGAGTAAGTAAATCTCTCTTCTGCCCTCTGGCCATCATCATGAATTATTTGTGAAACTAGAAGAAGGTCATGGTCAGCCGGGGAGCATCACTTGACTGTCACTAAGTAGAGAGTGGCTGATCTAGAAATTATACCAATGATTATCAACCTATTATATCCAATGGCTCCCCTTTTAACAAATATTTTGAATATTCTCTTTATCGTGTGAAAGTTAAATTCATAGTTAATATAGCCTACCTATACAATAACAAAATTAATGAATCAGTATGTTTAACCTGATATAAGGGAGAAAAAAATGCAATTTACAATAAAATAGTATGTACTTCAATATGTGAATGTTCCATCTCCTTAGTTACTAGACTATATAACAAAGTGGACAATTGTTTGTACCATATGTACAATAATTGTGAATGCTATAACCACAAATATGGACTGATGTCTTAATGACAAATCAAGTATATAAGTAGTATTGTCATTGTGAATTTCAGCAATGGTGAACACTCTTAGCTAAATCTTCCCTCAGTTTACACAGTAATAGCTTGATTGGAAAATTCAATATATGTTAAACTTGCAAGAAATATAGTTTTTTAAATATATACAATGAAGTTAGGTTTCAGAGTCCTATTGTTATAAAAAGGTTTTTAATCTATGGGAAGATTTGGTGGTACATTTTAAGGTCTTATGGGATGTGGGGCAGTGCTTATTGTGCAGGACATCTAACAGTCCTGCTTCCACCCAAATGAATACCAGTATTATCTACTAATCTTTGCGACAAACATTACTTTCCCCCTCACTCCAATATTTCGAAAACCTCCACTAGAGGGTAATACTAAGAGGAGAGAAAAGTGCCAAAACAGCATAAGTACATTACATGGATTAAAGAATCTCCATTTTTTTCTCATTGCTAGAAAGATACAATAAGCAACACGCTACTCTGTACCTAAATGTCATCTTGGAGAGATTTCTGGGATGGCAACAGATATCTGAGAAGTTAGGAATTTTTGCCTGAAGAAAATAGGATCTAATGATGTTGCTTAAATTATTACATAGAACTAAATTTTTCCCCCATTATACATTAGGTAAGGAATTATGGTTTTTCAGACAGCTTAGCTGTACCCAAGAAATAGTTGTCAATAGTGTATTTTAATACCTCAGGGAATAAGCTAACTGCAAAAGCTAACTGCAGTATGGAGGCTACTTGTGACCTAAGGGAGAACAATCTTCATGGACTTCTGTGTTGCCATGGGAGATATCCTTGGGAGACAAGGATATGGAGACAAAGAAGTCTGGCTGTGAAAAAAAGAAAAATGTCTTTTCTCTTACTAATCTGCCTTTTGTCAGTGTAATTTGCAAGCCCCCAAACACTGAACATAAGAGGGTAGTTGGGCTTCCCTGGTGGCGCAGTGCTTGAGAGTCCGCCTGCCGATGCAGGAGACGCGGG
>NW_006783886.1:200354-205168 GCF_000442215.2 Lipotes vexillifer
CGGAGCCTGTGCTCCGCAACGGGAGAGGCCACAACAGTGAGAGGCCCGCATAGCGCAAAAAAAAAAAAAAAAAAAAAAAAAAAAAAAGAGGGTAGTAAAAAAGTATTGTTCTACCCTGACAATGGCATACTAACTAGCAGGAGACGAGAAGCAGAGAAGATTTTTTTGGTTTTGAAGATGGGAGAAACTTAAACAGGTTTATTTGCTATGGAGAAAGTGTCAGTAGAGAGGAGATGGTTGAGATAATGAAGAGTGGAGCTGATCAATTAAGGGTGCACGCCACAGGATGAACCGGTAAGCCACGGTGAAGGGATTTCTCTTTCCCAGGGAGCAACTGTGGAAGTCAAAGCAAAATATTTGGGAATTTGGAATCAACTGAAGGGAAAAGCTCAGGAATTCTTGCATTTCATTCAACATATTTAATCATTAAATTTGGATTATATTTTGAGTAAATCTTCAGAGGGTTTATTAACCTAGTTTCAATTAATTCTTCATACTTGTTTTTTTATTGAACTTTTAAAGTATAACATACATAAATAAAATTGCCTAAGTCATAAAATTATAGCTCAATGAATTGAATAAACCCCTATAACCACCAGCCAGGTCAAAAGACAAAATATTACTAGCACCCTCAGAAGTCCCCTCTTGGCCTCTTCAAGTGACAGTCTCCCCTCAATGTTGACCATTAATCTGACTTCTAAATCATAGGTTAGTTTTGCATGCTTTTGAACTTTATAAAATATATGGAATTATACAATATAATCTTTTTTGTCTGACTTCTTCCACTCAACATGTTTTTGAGATTTGTTGTGCGTGGTTGCAGACTTTTTATTCTCATTGCTGTATAGTATTCCATTGTGTGTATACACCCCCAGGGTATATATCCATTCTACTCTTGATTGTCATTTGGGTAATCTGTAGTTTTAAATATTATGTATAGTATCACTATGAACATCTTTGGTTTTGCCTTGGTTTACACACTTACATATTTCTGTTGGATATAGACTTAAGAATAGAAATAAAGGGCAAGTTGGTTTTTTTAACTGCCAAAATTTGTTGACCTGTTTTACTAGCATGGAGAAACAGTGACATCTGGTGCATAAAACAATGAATTTCAGGTTTCGGTATATATCTGAAATTTTTTAGAGAATCTATTCTTAAAGGTGATATGATGTCACAAGAATCCATATGTACAGTGAGCTTATAGTTCTTGTATCCAATATTAAAATTAATCTACAATGTATTCTCTTTGAACACAAAGAATTTAAGAATAAAATTCTTAAACTCATAAATAATTGATAGGTCAAGTAATTAGGTAAGATTAACAGATTTATGGAAGAAATGCTATTTTGATGTGTACTAATGACAATATTTTAAAATGCAAATCACTATCCTTAATGTTGCCACAAAGTGAAAGGCTTTAAGGTTTGTGAAATACGCAATTTTCTTTCTAACCTAAACTAAAATAACTTGAACAAAACAAAATACAAGTATATAGGAATACTATGCTCATAAGGTAATTAAAATGTAAAACTAATTTATATGTTGGAATTTTTTATAATAATTAAAGGAGTTCTCTGTCCCTTTATAAACATTTCTAGGTCTGCTGAAAAGGCTAAACTTTAAAAAGAAATATGTCATATGATTAGAAAACATACAAGTTCATACTACTTTATGTTTGCGTGTAATCTTTGTTACAAAATACATGGATGGGTCATGTACATCCTTTAGGGCATTTTTTGGTTATGCCTACAGTTCTAGAAGGATGGTAGAGTCTTTTTCCATGACACCATGAAGCTCATGTATCAAGGTTTATCACACTGAAACTTAATGCTCTTTAACATTTATTCCACAAATATTTATTATAACCTTTTATCTGCAAGCATCTTAGTTAGTGGAGTCCTAGATGAAGTTCCCTCTTTCTCCCCGCTGCCCTCCTGAACTCCCTCCTATCCTTTTCTTCCTTTCTTCTACCTCTCTTTAATGTGAGAGAACCATGAGTAAATTTAAATGCTGACCAAAAAATTGATTACTGGAGATATTGAAGACACATGAGAGAGCTGGAGCGATGGATGGAGCAGAGAAGGCAGAAGAGCAACAATGGAGGAGTATAAGATAAAAGTAGAGTGACAGGAAGCTGAGGAAGATTTGGTTACTGTTTTCTATAAGTAATGATTGAATTCATATTCTGAAAATGACATTGGAAGAGGTATCTTGGTAGTTTGAGAAAGTGAAGGAAATTTGCGGTAGTAATTGTTGACAACTGGGGAAAGTAGGAGCAACTAGAGGAAGTATAAAGCATTCCTGAAAAGCACTGAAAGCCCGGTTGAGGCAAAAGATCTTGAATTGTAATGGCGCTAATTATCAGCAGTGCTTATCAAGCAAAGTTTGGTCAGAGAGGAGGAGGATAGGTGAGCTGGGTTGGGTTGAATTTTTTAAGAATACATATAATAAAAGATAAATGGGCCAGAGAGATAAAGGTCTAAAGGATAATTATGAAAACATTTCATGGAGTCGATGTGGGATCTGAAGATGAAGGGTGTTTTGCAGATAGATTACAGATAGATTTGATGGATCAAGAGAAGTTTCATGATTCTTCAGTACTTGGAAATTAGATGAAGACAAAGTATTATGGTAATAATGAAATAGGAGAGGTGGAAGGACGAGTGAGGTTAAGGTGAGAGGAAAATGGTGAATTGATGACTTTATGAAGCATTTGCAGTGGTGAGTGCAACAGGAGAGTGTGACAAATGTGAAGTGGAAATGGAAGTCATTGGAAGTGAGGAAGTCATTAAATGAGAGGTAAAGATATTAGATGGACGTTGGTAGATAATCAGAATAGCTGCGGAACTTAAGCAAGTCTGAGTGATTTAACAAAGCCCTTAATAAATGAGGGACAGTGATCGGGATATTAGTAGATGAAAGTAGTATTGGTGAGGACCAAAAGTAAATAAATGAAAATAATTTTCAATAGAAGAAAATTAACTGATTAATACGCCTATAAAACAATGTCCGAACTTACAAGTAATAAAATGACTGTAAATAGAAAAAAAGAGAAACCTTATATTTTATGTATGAAATTATCAGAATTCTAAAAAATCACTATCAAGGGTGTAATGAAATAGACACTTTAATAAATGTGAGTGTAAACTATTGGAACATTTTGGAAAGTAATTTAACAATATTTATTAAATATGTATCAATAAACTTTGACCAGGTAATTCCACTTCTGGGAAACTATTATAAAGGGATTGTACAAAATAATTTCTGTGTTACTTAAAAAAATCAAAACTGAAAAGAATCCAAGTACTTAACAAGAGAGGAAATTCTTCTTGTGTAATGTTAAGTAGAAATGTATCTCGCAATATTAAATATACAATATGATCAAATTTTTAAAAACCAAAACCTATGCATTAAAAATAAAAAAGAAAAGAAAAAAAGATTGGAACAAAATGTCCTAAGAAGAAAGAAAAATAATACTTTTTTCCTCATTTAAAAATATTTTCTTTTGTGTTTTTCAAAGTTTCTCTATTTAGTGCTTTATTAATTTTTACTGGAAATATAAAACCAAGTTTATTAACAGTAGAACCAACCACCAACAGCACTACCACCAACAAAAATTCTAATAGGTTAAAAATATAAAATAAAATCAAAAGAAATGTGAACCAAATAAATAAAATAAGAGAATGATAATCTAAATTAAGACTCTGATGATATTTAAAAGTGGAATTTCATAGGTTTATTTGAAAGTTATTCTTGAGGAGTAAATGAAAAAGGAAACATATACATTATAAAGTTTAATTTGGTAGAGCCTATTTACAAGTATCTCTAAAATTTTTAAGTGTTTAGACCCTTTGACACAGCAATTCCACTTTTGGGGTCCAAACTTTAAAAATTGTTAGAACAAGTGCAAAAGATATATTTGTAAGGCTATTTATCATAACATTATTTCTAATAGTAAAATCCTGTAAGTAACTTAAGTGCCTTTCACTGAAGAATGGTAAATATATCATGCTGCTTCTGTTATGGAATGCTATGCTGGCTCTGAAAAGGATGAGATGTGATATGTGACATTGATGCAAAAGATCTCTAAGACAAAGATGAAACTCATAGCAGTCCTGGCTTCTATCAATAGGTGAAAAAAAACCACAGGAGTTCTGGAGTATCAGACTCATCCTCCTGCTGATAACAATGATAAAATTCTGGGGAAAACATTAGAAACAAGATTGTTTAAAGGCAACCAAAATCAGAAACTGCAGGGAGTTTGAACCTTGGAAGGAGGAGACCCCATACAGATAGACAAAACTGATTCTCTGTGTATCTCCTTATTCTGATTTCTGAAAATTCTAGCTGCACTTGTCTCCAAGCTCTCTCCTCAATTCAGTGAGACTGTTGGACTCTTTTTGCATTTGCCTTCCTTATGCCAAAATCTGGGAATAATTTCCAGTCAGAGGTCAGGGCCATGATAGGACTCACCTCATTTGATTTCCTTTCTTAAGGATCACAGATCTGTCTTACCTATTGCCCACTATCTGAAAATAGTTGTTTTCTATCATTTTTCCACTTTCTAGTTGACAGCAAGAGGTAATTCTAGACCACCTTACATCCCCATGCCTGTAAGAAGTCTCACCTAGAATTTTAGATGCAGCAAAAATCTTTTGAAAATGAAAGAAAAATAATACATTTTCAGATAAATGGAGGCTGAGAGAACTTGTTGCCAGAAGAATTTGCCACAGTACAAGATATGCTAAAGGAATGTCTTCAGACTGAGGAAATTGATACCAGATGGGAATTCAGGTATATAGGAAAGAGTT
>NW_006783886.1:205178-233495 GCF_000442215.2 Lipotes vexillifer
AAAGAGTGGAAAATAATGGAAATATTATATGCACAGGTAAACACAAAATATTAACTTAATTACTTTCTTAAATTCTACAAGTCATCGAATACTTAAAGTAAAAGCAGTATATTTTGAGGTTTATAACACTTTCAGAGATAAATATGTGACACAGTATCACAAAGGAGAGGGACAGTGCAAACTGAATTTTACCACTATTTCTTACACAATATGTGAAGTGACATAATATTCATTCAAGAAGACTGTGATTGATTAAGGATGCATACAATAACCCCTAGAGGAAACATGCCAAAACCCAAAAAGCAAAGCAAAGCAAAACTCCACAAAGCTGTATTAGCTAAACAGCCCGTAGGACAGACAGTACGAGATATTAAAAATTTTATTAACTCAAAAAAAGACATAAAGGGAAAAACAAATACACAAATAGCAAATAGAAAGCAAATAGCATGGTAGTAGATTTCATCTCAATTACATCAATAATGTGAATTCAGAGTTTATAAAATGCATTAAAAAGCAAATCCTGGGCTTCCCTGGTGGCGCAGTGGTTGAGAGTCCGCCTGCCGATGCAGGAGACACGGGTCCGTGCCCCGGTCTGGAAAGATCCCACATGCCGCAGAGCGGCTGGGACCGTGAGCCACGGCCGCTGAGCCTGCGCGTCCGGAGCCTGTGCTCCGCAACGGGAGAGGCCACAACAGTGAGAGGCCCGCGTACCAGAAAAAAAAGGAAAAAAAAAGTAAATCCTAACTATTTGCTGCCTACAAGAGATCCACTGAATAATAATAAAGACAGAGTGAACATAAAAAGATGGAAATACACCAAACAGTAAACGTATGAAAGCTGGTATGCTATAGCAATGTCAGACAATACTGACCTCAAGACAAGAAGCATCGTCAGACTTAAAGAGGGTCATTTTAAAATCACGAAAAGATCAGTTCATCAAGAAGACATAAAAATCCTAAAGTGAATACACTTAATATTTCAAGGACTCCCCTGGTGGCACAGTGGTTAAGAATCTTCATGCCAATGTAGGGGACACGGGTTTGAGCCCTGGTCCAGGAAGATCCCACATGCCACAGAGCAACTAAGCCTGGGTGCCACAACTACTGAGCCCGTGGGTCACAACTGCACGCCTAGAGCCCATGCTCCACAACAAAACAAACTACCGCAATGAGAAGGTCACGCAACACAATGAAGAGTAGCTCCCGCCTGCCGCAACTAGAGAAAGCCCACGTGCAGCCATCAAGACCCAAAGCAGCCAAAAATAAAAATATTAATTAAAAAAATAATGATAATATTTCAAAATACGTGAAGCAAAAATGGCCAGAATTAAAGGGAGCAATAGATAAATCCCCAAAGTTAAAGATTTTAATACTTCTCTCAGTAATTGGTAGAATAAGTAGACAAAATATCAGTGCAGGTCATCATATAAGATTTGAACAATACTATAAATCAACATGATCCAAGGGACATTTACAAAACAGTATATCCAACAACTGCTGAATATATATTTCTTTCAAGAGTGCATGGAACATGCACGAAGATAAATCATATGCTGAACCATAAAACAAATATTAATAAATTTCAAAGTTTCGAAATCATGTTCCCTGTCCACAACCAAATTAAATTAGAAAAAAGTAAATGAACAATATGTGTAGTAAGATCTTATTTATGCTAAACAATATTTTTTTTACATCTTTATTGGAGTATAATTGCTTTACAATGGTGTGCTAGTTTCTGTTTTATAACAAAGTGAATCAGTTATACACATACATATGTCCCCTCTTCCCTCTTGCATCTCTCTCCATCCCACCCTCCCTATCCCACCCCTCTAGGTGGTCACAAAGCACGGAGCTGATCTCCCTGTGCTATGCGGCTGCTTCCCACTAGCTATCTATTATACATTTGGTAGTGTATATAAGTCCATGACACTCTCTCACGTCGTCCCAGCTTACCCTTCCCCAACCCAGTGTCCTCAAGCCCAGTATCTAGTAGGTCTGTGTCTTTATTCCCATCTTGCCCCTAGGTTCTTCATGACCTTCTTTTTCTTTTTTTTTCCTTAGATTCCATATATATGTGTTAGCATATGGTATTTGTTTTTCTCTTTCTGACTTATTTCACTCTGTATGACAGACTCTAGGTCCATCCACCTCACTTCAAATAACTCAATTTCGTTTCTTTTTATGGCTGAGAAATATTCCATTGTATATATGTGCCACATCTTCTTTATCCATTCATCTGTTGATGGACACTTAGGTTGCTTCCAGGTCTTGGCTATTGTAAATAGAGCTGCAATGAACATTTTGGTACATGACTCTTTTTGAATTCTGGTTTTCTCAGGGTATATGCCCACTGGTGGGATTGTTGGGTCATATGGTAGTTCTATTTTTAGTTTTTTAAGGAACCTCCATACTGTTCTCCACAGTGGCTGTATCAATTTACATTCCCACCACAGTGTAAGAGGGTTCCCTTTTCTCCACACCCTCTCCAGCATTTATTGTTTCTAGATTTTTTGATGATGGCCATTCTGACTGGTGTGAGATGATATCTCATTGTAGTTTTGATTTGCATTTCTCTAATGATTAATGATGTTGAGCATTCTTTCATGTGTTTGTTGGCAGTCTGTATATCTTCTTTGGAGAAATGTCTATTTAGGTCTTCTGCCCATTTTTGGATTGGGTTGTTTGTTTTTTTGTTATTGAGCTACATGAGCTGCTTGTAAATTTTGGAGATTAATCCTTTGTTAGTTGCTTCATTTGCAAATATTTTCTCCCATTCTGAGGATTGTTTTTTGGTCTTGTTTATGGTTTCCTTTGCTGTGCAAAAGCTTTGAAGTTTCATTAGGTCCCATTTGTTTATTTTTGTTTTTATTTCCATTTCTCTAGGAGGGGGGTCAAAAAGGATCTTGCTGTGATTTATGTCATAGAGTGTTCTGCCTATGTTTTCCTCTAAGAGTTTGATAGTGTCTGGCCTTACATTTAGGTCTTTAATCCATTTTGAGTTTATTTTTTGTGTATGGTGTTAGGGAGTGTTCTAATTTCATACTTTTACAATTACCTGTCCAGTTTTCCCAGCACCACTTACTGAAGAGGCTGTCTTTACTCCACTGTATATTCTTGCCTCCTTTATCAAAGATAAGGTGACCATATGTGCATGGGTTTATCTCTGGGCTTTCTATCTTGTTCCATTGATTTAAGTTTCTGTTTTTGTGCCAGTACCATATTGTCTTGATTAATATAGCTTTGTAGTATAGTCTGAGGTCAGGGAGGCTGATTCCTCCAGCTCTGTTTTTCGTTTTCAAGATTGCTTTGACTATTCAGGGTCTTTTGTGTTTCCATACAAATTGTGAAATTTTTTGTTCTAGTTCTGTGAAAAATGCCAGTGGTAGTTTGATAGGGATTGCATTAAATCTGTAGATTGCTTTGGGTAGTAGAGTCATTTTCACAATTTTCCTGTAATTGATATCTAGTCTCATAGGGCTGTGGTCACAAAAGATACTTGATACAATTTCAATTTTCTTAAATTTACCAAGGCTTGATTTGTGACCCAAGATATGATCTATCCTGGAGAATGTTCCATGAGCACTTGAGAAGAATGTGTATTCTGTTGTTTTTGGATGGAATGTCCGATAAATATCAATTAAGTCCATCTTGTTTAATGTATCATTTAAAGCTTGTGTTTCCTTATTTATTTTCATTTTGGATGATCTGTCCATTGGTGAAAGTGGGGTGTTAAAGTCCCCTACTATGATTGTGTTACTGTCGATTTCCCCATTTATGGCTGTTAGTATTTGCCTTAGGTATTGAGATGCTCCTATGTTGGGTGCATAAATATTTACAATTGTTATATCTTCTACTTGGATTGATCCCTGAGCATTATGTAGTGTCCTTTGTCTCTTGTAATAGTCTTTGTTTTAAAGTCTATTTTGTCTCATATGAGAATTGCTACTTCAGCTTTCTTTTGATTTCCATTTGCATGGAATATCTTTTTCCATCCCCTCACTTTCACTCTGTATGTGTCACTAGGTCTGAAGCGGATCTCTTGTAGACAGCATATATATGGGTCTTGTTTTTGTATCCATTCAGCCAGTCTATGTCTTCTGGTTGGAGCATTTAGTCCATTTACATTTAAGGTAATTATTGATATGTATGTTCCTATTACCATTTTCTTAATTTTGGGGGGTTTATTATTGTAGGTGTTTTCCTTCTCTTGTGTTTCCTGTCTAGAGAAGTTCCTTTAGCATTTGTTGTAAAGCTGGTTTCGCGGTGCTGATTTCTCTTAGCTTTTGCTTGTCTGTAAAGCTTTTAATTTCTCCATCAAATCTGAATGATATCCTTGCTGGGTGGAGTAATGTTGGTTGTAGGTTTTTCTCTTTCATCACTTTAAATATGTCCTGCCACTCCCTTCTGGCTTGCAGAGTTTCTGCTGAAAGATCAGCTGTTAACCTTATGGGGATTCCCTTATGTGTTACTTGTTGTTTTTCCCTTGCTGCTTTTAATATTTGTTCTTTGTAGTTAATTTTTGATAGTTTGATTAATATGTGTCTTGGCGTGTTTCTCCTTGGCTTTATCCTGTATGGGACTCTCTGTGCTTCCTGGACTTGATTAACTCTTTCCTTTCCCATATTAGGGTAGTTTTCAACTATCTCTTCAAATATTTTCTCAGTCCCTTTCTTTTTCTCTTCTTCTTCTGGGACCCCTATAATTCGAATGTTGGTTCATTTAATGTTGTCCCAGAGGTCTCTGATACTGCCCTGTATTATTTTCATTCTTTTTTCTTTATTCTGCTGTGCAGTAGTTATTTCCACTATTTTATCTTCCAGGTCACTTATCCGTTCTTGTGCCTCAGTTATTCTGCTATTGAACCCTTCTAGTGAATTTTTAATTTCATTTATTGTGTTGTTCATCTCTATTTGCTTGCTTTTTAGTTCTTCTAGGTCCTTGTTAAACATTTCTTGTGTTTTCTCCATTCTATTTCCAAGGTTTTGGATCATCTTTACTATCATTATTCTGAATTCTTTTTCGGGTAGACTGCCTATTTCCTCTCCATTTGTTAGGTCAGGTGGGTTTTTATCTTGCTCCTCCATCTGCTGTGTGTTTCTCTGTCTTCTCATTTTTCTTAGCTTACTGTGTTTGTGGTCTCCTCTTTGCAGGCTGCAGGTTCGTAGTTTCTGTTGCTTTTGGTGTCTGTCCCTAGTGGCTAATGTTGGTTCAGTAGGTAGTGTAGGCTTCCTGGTGGAGGGGACTAGTGCCTGTGTTTTGGTGGATGAGGCTGTTTCTTGTCTTTCTGGTGGGCAGGTCCACATCTGGTGGTGTGTTTTGTGGTGTCTGTGGCCTTATTATTATTTTTGGAAGCCTCTGTACTAATGGTTGGGGTTGTATTCATTTCTTGCTAGTTGTTTGGCATAGGGTGTCCTGCACTGCAGCTTGCTGGTCGTTGAGTGGAGCTGCGTTTTGGCATTGAGATGGAGATCTCTGGGAGATTTTCACCGCTTCATATTACGTGGAGCTGGGAGGTCTCTTGTGGACCAGTGTCCTGAACTTGACTCTCCCACCTCAGAGGTACAGCCCTGACGCCTGGCTGGAGCACCAAGAACCTGTCATTAACGTGGTTCAGAATAAAAGGGGGAAAAAAGAAATAAAGAAGAAGATAAAGTAAAATAAAGGAAAATAAAATAAAGTTATTAAAATTAAAAACTAATTATGAAGGAAAATATTTTTAAGTAAAAAAAAAAAAAGGACAGACAGAACCCTAGGACAAATGGTAAAAGCAAAGCTATACAGACAAAATCACACACAGAAGCATACACATACACACTCACAAAAAGAAAAAGGGAAAAAAATATATATATCATTGCTCCCAAAGTCCACCTCCTCAATTTGGGGTGATTCGTTGTCTATTCAGATATTTCACAGATGCAGGGTACATCAGGTTGATTGTGGAGATTTAATCTACTGCTCCTGAGGCTACTGGGAGAGATTTCCCTTTCTCTTCTTTGTTCGCACAGCTCCCGGGGTTCAGCTTTGGATTTGGCTCCGCCTCCGCGTGTAGGCCGCCTGAGGGCGTCTGTTCGTCGCTCAGACAGCACGGGGTTAAAGGAGCAGCTGATTCGGGGGCTCTGGCTCACTCAGGCCAGGGGGAGGGAGGGGTACAGATGCGGGGCGAGCCTGCGGCGGCAGAGGCCGGCATGATGTTGCAACAACCTGAGGCGCGCTGTGCGTTCTCCCGGGGAAGTTGTCCCTGGATCACATGACCCTGGCAGTGGCTGGCTGCGCAGGCTCCCTGGAGGGGAGGTGTGGATAGTGACCTGTGTTTGCTCACAGGCTTCTTGGTGGCGGCAGCAGCAGCCTTAGCATCTCATGCCCGTCTCTGGGGTCCGCGCTGAGAGCCGCGGCTTGTGCCCGTCTCTGGAGCTCCTTTAAGCGGCGCTCTTAATCCCCTCTCCTTGCGCGCCAGGAAACAAAGAGACAAGAAAAAGTCTCTTGCCTCTTCAGCAGCTCCATACCTTTTCCTGGACTCCCTCCCGGCTAGCCGTGGCGCACTAGCCCCCTTCAGGCTGTGTTCACGCCGCCAACCCCAGTCCTCTCCCTGGGATCCGCGCTCCGAAGCCGGAGCCTCAATTCCCAGCCCCGCCCACCCCGGCGGGTGAGCAGACAAGCCTCTTGGACTGGTGAGTGCTGGTCGGCCCTGATCCTCTGTTGGAAAATCTCTCCGCTTTGCCCCCCGCACCGCTGTTGCTGTGCTCTCCTCCGCGGCTCCGAAGCTCCCCGCTCCGCCACCCGCAGTCTCCGCCCACGAAGGGGCCTCCTAGTGTGTGGAAACCTTTCCTTCTTCACAGCTCCTTCCCACTGGTGCAGGTCCCGTACCTATTCTGTGTCTCTGTTTTTTCTTTTTTCTTTTGCCCTACCCAGGTACGTGGGGGAGTTTCTTGCCTTTTGGGAGGTCTGAGGTCTTCTGCCAGCGTTCAGTTGGAGTTCTGTAGGAGTTGTTCCACATGTAGATGTATTTCTGATGTACCTGTGGGGAGGAAGGTGATATCCGCGTCTTAACTCTTCTGCCATCTTGAAGCTCCTCCTCTCTTGTTTTTATATTTTGGAAGTGATATATGTTTTATTATGAGTGTCTTTAAAAATATGGCAATGGTTGGTAAAGAAATATACAAAATGAAATAAAACTCTAAATTAGGAGGGAACAAGTAAAGAAAGAACAGTAACTTAAAAATCAGAAAAAAATAAGTAGAAGGACAGGGAAAGGGAGAAAATATTAAGGTAAGTAGGAAACAAAGTAAGATGAAAGGAATAAAAGCAACTATATTAGTTACCTAAATATGAATGAAACTAATTTTCTCATTTAAAAACAGAAATAACACTAAAAAACAGAAATTACAGTTTAAAAAAACTAGGTATATGTTGTTTATAAGAAACAATGTAGGGTCTTCCCTGGTGGCACAGTGGTTAAGAATCTGCCTGTTAACACAGGGCACACAGGTTCGAACCCTAGTCCAGGAAGATCTCACTTGCCGCGGAGCAACTAAGCCCATGTGGCACAACTACTGAGCCTGCACTGTAGAGCCCGCGAGCCACAACTACTGAAGCCTGCATGCCTAGAGTCCATGCTCCACAACAAGAGAAACCAACGCAATGAGAAACCCGTGCACCACAATGAAGAGTAGCCCCCAGCTCGCCGCAACTAGAGAAAGCCCGTGCACAGCAGCAAAGATCAAATGCAGCCAAAAATACATAAATAAAATAAATAAATTTATTTTAAAAAGAAACAATGTAATAAAGAAGGTGTAAGGTGATAAAGAAAGAGATTGTTGAAGAGATACCAGGCAAATAAAACCTGAAAACAAGCAAAGGTACAAGATAGACATATTTAGCTATATAAACATATTAAGGGAAATAAGACTTATTGCCTGGAAAAACATACCATAAGCAAAGTTGACAGTCTAATTATAGATAATAAAACGTATTTCAAACAAACATATGCTAGATAAAAATTTAATGTCTATTACACAAAGAACTCATATAAATTGATAAGAAAACAAATATCCCAATAGAAAAAATATCAGAATATTAAAATGCAGTTCATGAAGGAGCCCATCTAAATGACTGCTAAACACTAAAAGTGTGCTAAACCTCCCTAGTAGTAAGGAAAATGCAAATTTTAAAAAAATGAGCTACGTACATTTTACATTCATCAGATTGGTAAACTTTAAAAGTAGTAACCCCAAATGTTAGTAAGCATGAGAGGATAAAGCTATATACAGCTGATGGAAATGTAAAAGCTTACAATCTTTTTGGAAGGCAATGTGATGATTGATTTTAAATTTATATATATATATATATATGTATATGTA
Source organism: Lipotes vexillifer (assembly GCF_000442215.2). Lineage (NCBI taxonomy): Eukaryota > Metazoa > Chordata > Mammalia > Artiodactyla > Lipotidae > Lipotes > Lipotes vexillifer. The sequence goes on from NW_006783886.1 coordinate 213,535, forward strand.
TATACACACACCCCTTCGGTCTAGCAATTTTACTCTTGGAAATCTATTCTGTAGAACTAAAGGGAAACATTAATATGTATTATTACAGCATCTTTCCTAATGTTAAAAAAAACAGATGCAAGTAAATGCCTCTTGATATGGGTATGTTTGAATACATTTTTAAAGAGAAGACTTTTTATTATGGAAAATTTAAACATACATAAAAGTGAACGACATAACACAATGAATCCCTATAACTTCATCAAATCACATGGAAAATTATGACCATTTTTTCTGATTTTATCTTATGTGTCTACCCTCCAATTTTTTTTTTCCTGGAATATCAAAAGATATCATTACACCCATAAATACTTCAAATAAGAATTCTTAAAAAAACCACAATATCACTATACCTAGGAAAATTAATAGTAATTCATTAATATCTAATATCACTTGTTGTTCAAATTTCCTCTTTGATTCAAAAATGCTTTTTACAGTTGATTTGTTTGAATCAGAATCCAAACAAGACCTACACGTTGCATCTTGTTGGTATATTTCTCAAGTCTCTTTTCATCTGTAAGAGTTCCCTGTCTCCTGTTTTATGCAATTTATTTGTTGATAAAACTTGGTTATTTGTTTTGTAGCATTTTCTACATTCTAGATTTAGCTGTTTGTTTCCTTGTGGTCATATTTAACATACTACTTGATTCCTCATTTTTTTTTTTTCTTGTAAACTAGTCAGCCATTAGATAGTGAAGGTCTACTAGATTTTAGTTAAATTATTTAGATAGAAATATTTCATATGTGGTGCTAAATACTGCCTGTTACAACACATTTGTAGGCATATAATGTCTAATTGTCCCACTTTCCAGTGTTAACATTGATTACTGGGTTCACATGTTATTGGTATGATCACCAACCTAGTCTTCACCTAAAGGATTTAGCATCCATTGATCATTATTTCCTAGATCCATTATTTCATCAGGTTTTCTGGTTTAATACATTTTGGTACATGTATGCCATGAGATAGTATTTTGCAACTATTACAAATAATAATAGCTAATGTTTTTATGGAGGTTACTTTGAGTAATGTTCTGTTCTAATCACTCTATCAATAAGCAGATTCAACTCAAGGGTGTTGTTCTTCAGGATTTTGTCAATTGGAAGGCATCTTCTTCCAATCCTACCTAGAAAAAAAACCAAAACATTTCAAAGACCTTGTAATTTTTCACCCCATTCCAAGGATATTGGCTTACACCAATAGCCATAGTTTCCCATTATTTTATCTTTCTTTACCTAACAGTTGCTATACCTGGTTTCTAGAACTTATATACTGAAGACCTATCCTAAGCAGAACTCAAGGTTGAACAACAGAGCATACAGCATAGCTGATGGTCCGCAAATTTATATCTCCAGTTCTGAACTCTTACCTCAAATCCCAAGCTCAAATATCCAACTACCAACTGTTTATTAAGCCTCTTAAACTTCACAGGTTCAGAAATTGCAAACAACATTGTAAGCATCACCTCTCTACCTCTAGCTCTTTTTGTACCATTCTCTTCCTGATTTTTTGCACTTTGCCACACTGGCCTTCTATTTACTTGAAAACACCAATCTTGTACCGAACCCAGGGGCTTTCCACTGTCTGTTCTCTCTGTCCCAGAAACTCTTCCCTCTGATTTATACATGGCTAACTTCTTCACCTCATTCAGGTCTCAGTTCTAATGTCATGTCCTCTGTGGACCCTTCCCTGACTAAACTAACTCAAGCAGTCCCCTTCTCCATTTTTTAGTATCCCACTATGTTTCATTTTATTTATGACACTTTCACTATCGGAATTTTTATCTTATTTATTTGTTATTGTCTGTCCCTCTCCACTATTCACATACTCTATTACAGTAAGAACATTATCTGTCTTCTTTACCATGTATCTTTAGGCAACAAGAAATTACTGTGTGGTACACAGTAACTGCAGCGTATCAATTTTGTTTTCAATAAATTATTGAATGATATTATTTTTCAATGAGTCCAACACAACCAGTGTTTTAAAACTGTAGAACATATCACCATTTCTTGTGTTGAGCATTAAAGAAAGTAGTTGTTTTGTTTAAAGGCCATGTTGTACAAATAGTATGCATCTTTAATCCCTAGATTCAAATTAAGAGTGGTATATTGTGGCATAACGGATTTGAAACCTACAAACGAGAAATCAGATTCATATCTTCTGTTTCACTCTCACTCTGTGGTTTTTTCCAATTATAACTTTAGCCTCACTTTAGTTTGTCCTCCCCATAGATAAGATTTATTAAGATACCCAATTACAGAATTATCCTTGTTTTCTGACAGCACTCAATTCACAGCAAAACCCTACTTCCTTGGACTCTCTCCAAAATCACTCAACCAAAATCCAAATCCTTTAATAAGTTCTTTCTGATACTCTCTTACTGAGACACCCCAGGATTCCCCATGATGTGTGTTCTCTCTTCAGGCAACTGGTAATAAACTCAACTTGTTCAATTACCTGTGTTCTTGGGTCTTTGGCTGGAGGACACTGTTGCACCAGACAGCTTGTTACACCTGGTGGCAAGTGGTAAAATCTCATCTATACCCAGGTAACCCCATATAAGGGAAATTCAAGGACTCCTCCTGGGTTACTTGACATAGCAGTGATACACTATACACCTAAGCAGAGAGCTGCAGCTGCTAAGATCTGCTGTTAGAAATATTGTGTCTTCTTCCTCCAAAAGACCACAGCCCGGTATCTGAGGGCAGTGACACTGAAACTATAATGTGCATATGAATCACCTGGAGATCTTGTTTAAAAAATATACAGGTCCTTTCAGTAGGTTTGGATGAGATCTGACATTTTACATTTTTAACAAGTTCCAGAGTGATACTAAACTTTGAGTGGCAAGTTTTTAAAGGACCTAGAGACCCCTACTCCCCTTTTCCCCTTAATGAGGATGCTCAGATGACTCCCAGATAGGTAAGATGTAAGTTATGTCCTGAAATGATATAATTCTCCTGCCCTTTCTTCCTATTTTGGGCCAAAGGGTAGAAAAAGGTGGAAGCCTTTGTATTTAAATTAGAAGTGTATATATGCTTGTGTTCCTATGCTTTAGGCACAACCAAAAACAAAAAAATATTTGAGATTGATTTGTAACAAGGTGTGTTACCTGAGTGTTTTTGTTTGGATTCCCCCAGAAACAAACGCTGAGGCAAAGATTGAGAGTCAGTGGGGAGGTGATTCCAGGAAACACCAGTAGGGAAATAGGGAAGTAGGCAAGAAAAAGAAGAAAGGCAATAGAGAGTAAATTATCAAGCAAGTTACCACTGTGGGCAGCAGGCAGGTAATCCCATTAAAGAACTCTGGAGGTCTGTGCCAACCATACCTTAGAATTACCTCAAGAGAGGGGTGAGTATTCTTCATTGGTTGAGGCTTGCTTCTAGGGCCATTAACTCCTATCACTTTTGCCTAGCATTGAGGGGTGAGTATTCTTCATTGGTTGAGGCTTGCTTCTAGGGCCATTAACTCCTATCACTTTTGCCTAGCGTTGATGGCAAGTCTATTGGGCTACCAGGCTGGGGTGGGGTGGCAGACCTCCATTAAGGAGTGACACTTATTCACAATAAGCAGCCTTCAGCTTAGAGGTGAGCACTGAGAAGCTGTGGGTGGGACTGGACAGCACTGCTTCCTGAGCAGCAGGGGCCCTTCACTAGTACACAGGTGAGAGGTACTTCATCTATTACCGTCAAGAAACAGATGTATCTGATCAAGGGAAGAAACTGCCTGAAGCTAGCTTCTGTCACCAACAACCTTCTCCATTGAGAGTTGACAGTAGGGCCTCCTGAGAGACCCTGAGGCATCATTTCAAATGGCTGAGACTTTGCTTTTCAGATAAAAGCTCTCTTCTCTTTATCCTCAGCCACCTATCTATCTAGTAATACCCATTCTGCAAATCTAACCAGGTGAACTCTCCACGTTCTTTACAAGCAGTCTATTCATGACTCTTGGTTCAGCAATGAACTATATGATAATTCACACTCTCTCCATTTCTTTCCAGTCTCCTTTCTCACTACCACAATTGGAGAGGCATATGGGCTATGATGCAGTAATGATCCTATTAACCAACAGTTCTTTAAAATGATCCCTCAGGTCATTAATCTCCTACAAATTAATCCTCCTAGATTGTTCCCGAAATGCCCTTGAATCGTCTAACGTGATGCTGGGCTGCTCCCCTTGGGCACATCCCACGAGCCAGGCCTGTATGGACTGACTTCAGTTTTCACCTCAAACTCTCCTTCTGCTCAGATGTTGGGGATACCTCAGAGCGCAAGAAAACTGAGCTCAGGCCACAGGTGTTTCCAAGACAAGACCAAGGAGGAGGGAATAAGGGGTTGTGGGGTTTTTTTTTTTGAAGAATATCTGGCCTCTCATGCTTACAGAAGCCTCCATGCCACAGACTTGATCTCGGGACATAGGTCTATATCTGCAGCAACGTCCACCGCCAAGGCCTAGGTTAGGCCACAGCTACTACCGTTACACTTGGTCCCAGAAGCTTCTAAAATTGCTTTTTCCTTCTCCTCTGGGATAAAATTCAGTATTAGTGAGAAATCAAGGAAAGGGGTCGATGAACTACTGTTCAAGTGTCTCACATACTATTAAATTTCCAAAACTTCCACAGCTCATATTAGTTAGAAAGCTCCTGCTTTTGCTGCTCTAAATGAGAATGGTTTGCTAATTTTAACTCAGAAGAGTGGTTAGGACTCTGCGGTTTCACTGCTGAGGGCCTGGGTTCGATCCCTGGTCGGGGAACTAAGATCCCTCAAGCAGCACGGTGTGGCTGGGGGGAAAAGAAAACCTTAACAACTCCAACACAAATGTTGAAGATCTTTTTCCTCAGTCTTGATGTTGCCATGAATTAAACTTCCAGATTCCTGTCACCCTTATAATTTTCACTCACTTGGTTGACCTAGAGATTTCCATAAGCTGGTCCGAGCTGCACATAACATATCCAGCCTGGAGACTGAATCCTGAGAATTCCCTTTGCCTTTTCCTAGTAGCCCTGTGCCATGGGAGCAAGGATGCTTTGTTCTGGCTTTGGCAGTATTGCAGCTTCTCAGTACTCAGGACTGACCTTCCAGGAGGTCACTTCCCTCACTGGATAGCCTTTCCCACATCCGTACTTTCCCTCTCCCCAGGCAGTTGTCTATGCAGAAAAGGGGGTGAACCAAAGAATTTTTTTTTGCCCACCAAATACTAATCATTGATATTTCTATCTGCTTTCAGCCTCATGCCTCCTTCCAGTTTTCTGAGCAGATTCTGTTTCCAGATATTTACCCCACAAATGTAGGTATTGTTATCATTATGTTTTCTTACATATGTAGCTGATTTATGCTATTCCCTTTGCTTACAAAGTATGCCTAACTCAGCTGCATCAATTAAGATCCATTCTTGTGTCTTTGAGAACATCCATATTTCTATCTTTTTCATCAAAGTTTCCTTTATCCTTTGAAAAGTACTCTGATTCATGTTTTTTCCCAACTTAAAATATTGAAACTTAGGATAGTACTGGTAGGAAAAAGCATTAACAAACACTTAATACTGCCAATCCTTTCATAGATGGGGATATTAAGGCCCAGAAAAGTTGTGACTAAGCAAATGCCAAAAGCTAGTTAGTGGCAACGCTCGGACCTGAATCCGATATATCACAGTTGTATCAAGTGCTGTTTCCTCAAAGAGAGAAACCCTGTGGGTTGTAAGCACCTGAATTTTTATCAACATAGGACACATCACATTCTGTCATTTATTTATCAATACATGTTTTGTTGTCTTATGTCCTCTCTGAGATTGGAAGCTCTTCACAGACAGAGGTTGAGTCTCCCTCATTTCTGTACTTCCTTTATTATTAGGCACAGTACCCTGCCCTGAGAAACAGCTGGTGCTCACTAAATGTTTAACCAGTAAACAATGCATGAACAAATGAGTGAATGCTCTTTTGCTAACAGTTATAAGGCAATACAGTTTAACTGGAAGAAGTAATGGATGGTTTGGAATGCCAGTTGTTCCGTACCACGTTACCTAAACAGCTGGTTAATTTAAGTAATGTGAGTCAAACCAATGTTTTGTCATCACATAGACAAAAATTGGCTCATTAACTGGATTGTTCACTTTCTAGTTTGTGGCTTTGTGATCAAATAGATAGAAACTCATAGTGTTTCATTTTTCCCAAATAAAGCAATGTTTAATTGGGTGATCTTGACCATGTAAATTAAAGTCCCCTTGGGTCTTCTGCTTTTCATCTACTAAACGGTGTAGTCAATTGTACCCTCTCATTGCCTCACAAAGAAATTGCCATGCCAACATTTTAAATTAATTAATTAATTAATGGCTGCTTTGGGTCTTCGTTGCTGTGCACAGCCTTTCTCCAGTTGCGGTGGCTACTCTTCGTTGCGGTGCGCGGGCTTATCACTGCGGTGTCTCTCTTGTTGCGGAGCACGGGCTCTAGGCGCGTGGGCTTTAGTAGTTGCAGCACACAGGCTCAGTAGTTGTGGCTTGTGGGCTCTAGACTGCAAACTCAGTAGTTGTGGTACACGGGCTTAGATGCTCTATGGCATGTAGGATCTTCCCAAACCAGGGCTTGAACCCATGTCCCCTGCATTGGCAGACGGATTCTTTTTTTGCCGTACGTGGGCCTCTCACTGTCGTGGCCTCTCCCGTTGCGGAGCACAGGCTCCGGACGCGCAGGCTCAGTGGCCATGGCTCACGGGCTTAGCCGCTCCGCGGCATGTGGGATCTTCCCGGACCGGGACACGAACCCGCGTCCCGTGCATCGGCAGGTGGACTCTCAACCACTGCGCCACCAGGGAAGCCCCGGCAGGCGGATTCTTAACCACTGCACCACCAGGAAAGTCCAGCCACGGCAACATTTTTATAAAAGAGGATTTTATGGAGAGAAATAAAGGGACAAGTGACCCAGTTCCTATCTCTTTCCAAGGAAGATTGTGTAAATGAATGGTTTTATTCTAATCTATCAACCCAGCTTTGTGTTAGAGTTTGGCAATTTGTGAGGCATGAACTCCTCAGCATCATCCTTATTGTCACATCCTGACTCTTTGGTTGATTTACTAAATAATGTGATTACAAATAAAGACATTTGATGGATATTCTGGGGTTCCTTGGTTCCTATAGTTCCTTGGGCTATAAGGCACATACACACATACACACACACAAAGAGAAAGAGAGAGACAGAGGTATTTGCTTTTGAATATCTTCAGACTCCTTGGAAATTGGATTTCTGGGTTTTACCAAAAAAAAATTATTGACTTAAACTGGCATATAATCTATTCTTGTGAGTTGTCAAAGGGAAAGTTCTCAGTTTGAGTTCTAAAGGGGATCATATGTTCTAAAAACCTGACCGACTCATACTTGATGAATGTTGCTTCTTTCTCTTCATGACTTATACCAAGTCTGTTGAGTCTTAGTCTTCTCAAGCTTTCTCTGCCTCTATTTTCTCCCTCCCCTAAATCATCGTGTACATTACTACTAAATCTATCTTCAAAAAACACATCTTTGATAAAATCCCTCTAAAATACCTTCAATCATTTATTATTGGCTATATCAGAGTTGGTAAACTATGGTGTGACCAAATTCAACCTACTATCTATTTTCATAAATGAAATGTATTAGAACACAGACATGCTTATTTATTTTCTTATTGCCTATGGCTGCTTTGGTGTTATAGCAGCTGAGTTGAGTGGTTGCCACAGAGATGGTATCCCCCACTAAACCTAAAATTTCCACTGTCTTGCCCCTTACAGAATTAAAGAAAAAAGTTAACTGACCTCTGAACTACAGGACAAAATAAAAACTCTACAGCCTGGCATTTATGGCCTTCTGTAAATGGTAGTTAGTGCATAGTGGGTGATCAATAAAAGTATAATATATGTAAAATTTTATGCTGGAAATAAATCCTGCACTACTAATTCCTAGCTCAGTCTCTTAGCTTCAGCAGTCTCCTGTCCTATGGGGAGATAGCATACAGTGAATTGTCAGGACATGTACATAGCCTGTGCAGTCCAACATGCCTGGGTTCAAGTTCAAACTTTGGCATTTAGTAGCTGTGTGACTTTGACTAAGTTAGTTTTCTTTTCTGAATCCTGGTTTCCTTATTTATAGAATGACTTCAATGGGTTCTAAGAATAAAATGAAGTAACATGTTTAAAGTACCTAGTACAGGGGACTTCCCTGGTAGCGTAGTGGTTGAGAGTCTGCCTTCCAGTGCAGGGATCCCTGGTTGGGGAACTAGATCTCACATGCATGCCGCAACTAAGAGTTCACATGCCACAACTAAGGCGGCTGCCTGCTGCAACTAAGACCCAGCACAACCAAAATAAAAAATATTAAAGTACCTAGTACAGTGCCTGAAACATAATAGTTCACACTTAAGAAAGCCTGTTGCATAGTTTCTTGATTAGTCCAGGAGCTAGGATTGACTGGAAAACATGGTATATTTGTCAGCTTGTGCCGACATAACAAAATACCACAGACTGGGTGGCTTACACAACAGAAATTTATTTTCTCACAGTTCTGGAGGTTGAGATACCCATCAAGATGCTAGCCAGTCTGGTTTCTGGTGAAGTCTTTCTTCCTGGCTTGCAAATGGCCACTTTCTGGGCATGTCCTCACATGGTGGAATAAGAGAGAGAGAGAGCGAGAGAGAGAGAGAGAGAGAAGGAGAGAGTGCTCTGTTGTCTCTTCTTATAAGGACACTAATCATATTGGGTCAGGGTCCACCCTTATGATCTTATTTAACCTTAACTATCTCCTTATAGGTTTTATCTTCAAATACAGTCACATTGGGGATCAGGATTTCAATGTATGAATTTTGGGGGCATATAATTCCATCCATAGCACATGGCATACAGAGAGTGGTGATTCAGGTTGTATTTGGTGGATTGGCCATCGTGTCTCCCACAGAGTGGATTTAACCTTTAAATGAGGTGTGCATTGGTTTTCAAATTTCAAAACCATGACATCTTAGCATAATATAACATTTATGTATATTGTTAAGCTGCAAAACATATTATAGGACTATGTATATGTGGTAGGATTACATTTTTGATAAAAATATACAGAAAAAAAGACTGGCAGGATATATGTGCACAAATTAAATGAAATTATTACTAGGCAGTAGGATAATGGGCAATTAGGTTTTTCTCTTTTTTCTTTGCTGCTTTTTATATAATAAATATGAATTGTGTATTTAAAAGTAAAGACATGAATAAGAACATGATTAAAAAACTTAAAATAAGTACAAAAAACACACATTCTGACAGTGTTCAAACTTTTCAGTTATTTAGGTTTCGAAGGTGAAATTCCCATAACATAAAGTATGCAAATCAGTGGTATTCCATACATTCAAATGTTGTGCAACTATCACTTCTGTCCATAACTTTTAAAAACATCTTTTTTGAGGTATAACTTGCATGTTATAAAATTCCTCCATCTAAAATGCACAAGTCAGTGAGATTTATAGATGTAGAGCTATACAACTAAAACCGAAATCCGGTTTTAGAACATTTCCATCACCCCGATAAGATTCTTGTGTACATTTAGATTTTACTCCCATTTTCACTTCTAGCTCCATGCAAATACTAATCAACTTTCTGTCTTCTTAGATTTGCCTTTTTTAGACATTTCACATATATGGAATTTTACCAAATGTAATCTTTTGTTTTGGCCTCTTTCACTTTACGTAATATTTTTGAGGTTTATCCCTGTCGTAGTAAGTATCAGTCGTATCAAGTATCAGTGTTTCATTCCTTTTTTTTTCTTTCCACAATAGTATTTCATTGTATGGATAAATCATATTTTGTTTCACTCATGAACACTTGAGTTATTTCTATATTTTGCCTATTATGAATAATTCTGCTATAAACATTTACATGCAGGTATTTGTGTAAAGAAATAATTTCATTTTCCTTGGGTAGGATCTTAAAAGTGGAATTATTGGGTTGTATGGTAAACTTACGTTTACTTTTTCATGAAACTGTCACATTGTTTACTTTATAACTTGGTTTTTAATTTATACAAGCATGGGACAAAAACAACTACATCTTTGCTTTCATAAGTTGTGTAGCCTACGGTGAGTTCCTATGGCTTCTACATCTGTTTCCTCATCTATAAAATAGGGACACACATGGAACTTATACCACGCAGCTGCTGTAAGGATTAAAGGTATAATGTGTTAAACACTTAGAATGTGATTTATATGGTTATATGTAGAAATATTTATAGCTATGTGTTCACAGACATGTTAGTGTACATGCATTTATTTCCTTGTTCTTTCAGGTAAGAGGAACTAGAAACAATGGCACACTTAGAGCTCAGATCTTGGTTTCTAACACCATTCTCCAATAAATGTATCCAGGGTTGCTTGGAGAAATGGTTGATTCTAGGAATAGAGAGGAAACACACAAGATGATCCTAGAGAATCTACTAGTGCCAGAAAGTAAGGAAGTGTTTAAAAAGAACAATAAAAAACTAATAATAGGGGTATGTCCATGGGTCAAAAGAACCAACTGAAATAGCTCTCGATGGCTAAAAGTAAAAAAAAATTGAACACTGAAATACACAAAGTACTATTGGATTATAACCCAAAGTATAAAATAAATATCCATAAGACCACACAGATATAAATTTTCAAAAAGTAAGTTGATGAAGAATTTGACATGGAAGAATAGCTAAGATAAAGCCCAGGGTAGGGTTAGTACAAAAATTCCATCTTATTCTCTATGCTCCTATAGATGGACTGCATATTTCTTCTGAGTTTCTAAGCAGTCAAAGCAGAGAATAAAGTAAGTTACAGGACTCCTAGAAAATACAAGCATATGTAAAAAATCAAATTACTTGTTCAGGGGCTTCCCTGGTGGTGCACTGGTTAAGAATCCGCCTGCCAATGCAGGGGACATGGGTTCAAGCCCTGGCCCAGGAAGATCCCACATGCCGCGGAACAACTAATACCGTGTGCCAAAACTACGGAACCTGCACTCTAGAGCCCGTGAGCCACAACTACTGAGACCACGGGCCACAACTACTGAAGCTGGCACGCCTAGAGCCCATGCTCTGCAGCAAGAGAAGCCACCACAAGAGAAGCCCTTGCACCACAAGGAGGAGTAGCCCTGCTTGCTGCAACTAGAGAGAAAACCAGCGTGCAGCAATGGAGATCCAATGCAGCCAAAAATAAAATAATAAATTAAATAAATAAATTTATTAAAAAAACAAAAACAAAGAAAGAAACAAAACCAAATTACTTGTTCAAGAGAAGGCCAGTTTCTCTTGAAAGTGAGATTCAGGAGACATTTCTTTCTTGGGTTCTTACAACATCCTTGCAATAAATATAATAAGGAGTTTTAATACGATCTTTTACCATAGACTAATTAATAATAAATTTGTTTAATTTCTTATGGCATATGTACAAGATAGTGTTTATGGGGACTACATAATCTGTACTAACCTAAAATATAAAACCATTACTTTCTGAAAGAGGAGGTTTTGATTTAGTTGAAGTCTTGAAATCATAGGTGGCAGAAACTGGCAAAGAGAAAATATTTAAACATTACTTGAAATTTTATTTAGTTTTACAATCCTGACTTTCTCCTGATTAGTAAGAAATTCACTTGTTAAAAACACATATTTCCAATTTCAATCCTGGGTTTCATATGCATGCATTTAAGAAATGGTTAAGACCCCAGCTACTGACATTAATCCCTCCTTTTAATACTATTGCATCCTATTCTGGCTATAAACCTCTGCCTATCTTCAGCTGCTTGCACGCCTTTATCTATAAGCCAAATTGTTCCAGAATTATTTAGAATAGGTTGCTTACACATTGAAAGGCAGGGGTTTTCATCAACTGCCAGCATTATTCTGAACTTTCTAAGTAAGATTGGCTTGTCTTTCCTAATCTACTGGAGTTGTAAAGCAAGGCTGTGAGATCACACTGGAAATGGTCAATGGGTGTCCCACAGGGCTCACTTCCAGAGGAAGAGCTAGGAGTTCTGGTGCGGTGGCTCACACAGCATTAGGTCTAAGGAGAAAACCAATCTATATTCACCCCCATTGAGGATTGATACTGGGAGGGCTCATTTGTTCCAAGTGGGGAAGAAGCACTACAGACTCCCTGCTCTAGTCTGAGTGGGTTCTTATCATTTAACTCATCATGGGGCGTCCCACAGACGCTGACCTGGAATTATTCTGGAGTGAGACTACAGAGACGGATGCTTGTGACGGTACTCTGCGTAATTGCTTCCATCAGACATCACATTTTTTTTTAAAACATCTTTATTGGAGTAAAATTGCTTTACAGTGGTGTGTAGTTTCTGCTTTATAACAAAGTGAATCAGCTGTACATATACACATATCTCCATATCTCCTCCCTCTTGTGTCTCCCTCCCACCCTCCCTATTCCACCCCTCTAGGTGGTCACAAAGCACCGAGCTGCTCTCCCTGTGCTATGTGGCTGCTTCCCACTAGCTATCTATTTTACGTTTGGTAGTGTATATATGTCCATGCCACTCTCTCACTTTGTCACATCAGATATCACATTTAAATTACATTATGTTTTAGTCACTCAAATACATTTCTGTAAACAGAGCTGCTGCTTAACTTGCAACACTTCCATTACTTGTAACATTTTATCCAAAATGGGAGGCTCTATCTAAGGAAGTGATTGGCAAATTGACTGAGGCTCCCTTTCCTTGTGTTAAAAGACCAAGTCCTATACGCTCTTCACTGTGTAATTTAGTAGTCTATGATTTTAATGATTGTCTTAGATCCAATCATTTTGTCAGGTATCAAATAAACTCCAGTTGAAATGAACATTACCCTCTTGGTGTTTGTCAGTAGGGTATTATTTAATTTAAGATAGATTTAGCAATTCCCCTTTCAAAGCTTGAGCAGATACTTTAACTGAGAAATGAATTTTTCAAAGTATGTCCTTCCCTACATCAAACCTCTGTTATGCTGTGTTTTATTTCCACAGGGAAAACATTTCTTCTAATGTAATTGTGCTTTTTAAAGTGCAGTATCACTTGGGGACATCTTTTCTTATTTTTTTACCTAGGAACATGAAGAGAACAAGATAAAAATAACAGTCAGCAGAGTACTTTCGTAAAACCTAAATATTTCCATTTAAAGCAGGCTCTTTTAAGGTTTTTATTGATGGATAAGAGTAAACATTAAGATACACTAGAATGGTAAGGTACAGATTAGGTAGACCAGAACTTCAAATATAAAAGTAGTCAATGAGTTCCTAGAGTGGAAGGAAAACAATTGTTATATAACTTTGAAAAGTTAATTAGGAAAAGTAAATAATTAAAAAAAATAATTTTAAAAATCATCAGGAAAAAATAGAGTCTCCTCTACTAAGGAGATTCACTTTTACTTAAATTGTTATCAGAATCCATATTCCATTCTCTCTTGCCACTTTTAGCAAGTTTGCCTGCCTTATCTTCTTTTTAATATCTTCTATCTCTTCCTCTCTGCTAGCTACTTCTATAAACATTCTAAAATAATCTCAGGTCACAAAACAACTTCCTTTGATCCTGTTCCCTTCTGTGTATTGCATTATAACTTCTTTCATTGACCTGTAAACATGGTAAAACTTATTTACCATTCATGTTTCAATCCTTTGCAAACTGTCATTTTCAACTGTATTTGATTCATTATTAATTATCTTCATATTGTCAGATCTCTTTAAGTTATTGACATGAACTGTGTTCCCTGTATGCACCCCATGCCTACTTCCCACATGAAATGTCTTCTCTCTTGGCTTCCTGGATAACATTGTATATATTTTTCCTTACTTTTTTTTTTTTTTTAAACTGTAATGCTTTTAAAATCTCTTTCTTTGAAGTCTCCTCTATTGCCTGGTCCTAAAGTATTGGTTTGCTCTCCCCAGCCTTCTCCATATGTGCTAATGCCGAGTGATCTCATCTATTACCAGGGCTACAGCTCCCATTACTGTGGTGATGAATACGAAATCTAAATGGATCAGACAAAGAAAGTGGGACTACTTTAAGAAGGAAAAGTGGACATTCTGGGTAATAAAAGTGGAAGGATAATTGTAGACAGGTTATAAAAGAACACTCAATACAGTTAATTACAAAGTAAATTTATAGGCCCTAGTTATTAAAAAAAAAGAAAATTAACCCAAGACATTGAATTCAGAGGATGTAGAAGATAATAGAATTACTTAAATTAAGATAAAAGAGTCATCATAGTATTTTTGAGCTCAGAGATGCTCCCTCCCCCTATCTGGATAGAGCAGGAATCTCTTGGCCTGTATTCCAGGTGGCGTGTACTAAATGATAGAAAAATGTCATGATATGGATTTTTTTTTTGCTATGATTACAAGTTATGAAGCTTGTGGGATAGGGAGAAGAACCTAGAAAATAACAAACATCAGTATTTCTAAATCACCCATAAAATATGCTCTTACTACATCTCGAAGTGGTAAAATAAGATGAATAGGCAGATCAGTTAAGACATTAAGACAAAGGGTCCAGGACTTCATTGCTGATTTATTGAGAAGTGTATGCTTCAATGTTGAAAGCAAAGCCTGAAAAAATTGCCTGAGTCAGAAGTGGGTTTTGTGAGCCAACAGTAGCACGCCGGACAGGCAGTGCTGCCTCAGAAGATAGCCAGGCTTACAGGATGGGGGCCATAGACAGTACAGTGTACTATTCATACTTAAAAGGTAAAGGGAAAAAAGAACTTCTCTGATTAAATAAAGTCATACAAGGGTTTACTAACAGATAGTATTAGAATCCAGACTTCTGTCTTGTGGGCCATCATACCAGGCAGCTTCTAAAAAATGAGGAGGAATTAGAGTATCTTAAGGAAGTTCTGTTTCAAAACCACTTTAACAGTGGTTTGCCCCAATCAAGTAAACATCAACATTTATTAAACAAAATGCCTTAATTCACAGGGAAAATGCTAAGTTATCAAGGGCGGCTGACAAATGTCTTATTGCTCCTTCTACTGTTCTGCTCCCTGGAGCCTCTTCAGCATTGTTGGCTGCAGGAACAATTCACTCCTTTTAAAATTCTCTAAATTTACAGCTGAGATGCTCAGAAAATCATTCATCACATGTAAATGAACAGACTGATTGTCCATTCCAAAACACTGAAAATCTTGGGAAAAACAGGAACACAAACTTTCCTTGAAGAATGTAGTGTCTTTGCTTTATGGGCCTCTCCATTTTAAGAGGCTCTTCATTCTAGATAACTCAGAGTCCATTCTCATTTGACAAATCATGTAGTTTTTTTCCTTTTTTCAGTGAGATTATTCTTTTGCAGACTTTCCTTTCTCATTTAGCTTGATTATTAGTAACTTAGAAACACAAATGTCGTAAATGATCCAACTTAATTAAAAATGCAATATAGATGAGAGGTGTATATTGAATGAGATTTTGTAATAAAAGAAGTCAATCTTTGAAGGAGAAAAGCCCACTTCATACACAGCCCTTGCATAAATTGACTGCTCTTGGGAATTCCCCGGCCTTCCAGTGGTTAGGAATCCGAGCTTTCACTGCCAAGGTCCCTGGTTCAATCCCTGGTCGGGGAACTAAAATCCCACAAGCTGTGCTGTGTGGCCAAAAAACAAACAACAACAACAAAAAAAAATTGACTGCTCTCTCTGTAGCTCCATCCTCCCAGCACAGGAAATCACTTCATGGGTGCTGTACAAAGACTTGGAGCTTTAAAGGATAGGCCATGTTGATTGAGTTTAGGTATTGTTTTTTATTTCATTTTTGTTATACTACCTGAAATTCTTAGAATATTTGGGCTCAAAAATGAACACTGATAAAATTGCAAACATTTATGTGAACGGTAAATGGCTTTTAGGTATTTACATGTTAGTATGAATTCATTTAATCAGGTTGCTTTCCTCCTAAACTCAGCTGGCCCTTGGCAATATTTGTTTTTGTTTGGAGAAAGGAAAGCAAATAATTTGAAAACATGAAACACTTTGGTTGCTGTGGACCAGGCCTGGGTGGGCAATATTGTGGTACAGGAAGAATACTGAAAAAAATTTTAATGAATTACAAGAAAAGAGATTTCTAAAAAAGTATACTCTGTTTTCTGTGCAGGAGCTTGTATGCACATACACACACGCATGCACACACATACACACAGAGGCTATATTCAAGATCTCTGCTCTGTCAGGAAATAGAACTCAGGGAATAACAGTAGCACCATAAAAATTAGCTATACTGTGGCTTAAACAGCTTTTATGGACTGGCCTTTTAACACCTTTCTGAATTTCAAAGTACAGACCAAAAGAAAAAAAGAAAAGAACATTTTCAATATAATTGGATTATACATTTTAGAATCTCTAGACACCATAAATAAAAGGAGAGTCTCCTGGATGTTTTATATAATAAGATTATCTTTAGGGTTTAAGCACCCCCAAAGAGAGTCTCTCTCTTGAAGAACTGGAAAGTTTTCTTTTAATCAGATAATTTTTGTTCCACTGTCTAATAAATTCAAATTGGAGCCCTAATCATATTAATAAACCTGGTTCTTAATATGTTATTGGCTTATATGTCACTCATTCCTTTTTATTATTTTGATTTTCAACTTCTAATTAGGCAACCTAAGTATAAGCTGCCTTAACTCTTTTTTTAAAAAAATATGGCAACTAAGAAAAGAAGGCAGAAGAAACAGGATATTATTGTAAATTATGTGCTACGTGTTACACATGCATTACCTCAGTTATTTCTCCCGTCAGCCTGTGACATAGGTCTTATCACTCCATTTTTATAAATGAAGCTGGGTTCAAACAAATCTGACATGACAATATTGATACTCAGACTTCTCTGTATGTAACTACTTTATTGCACGAGTGAAATTCTGATAGGTTATAACCAGGACACAGCTTTTTCTCATCCATGTTTGCATTCTAAAAAGGTCTTTTGCATCTCCCCCTCACCTGATCAGGAGATGGTACAACTTTCAAGTCACTTTCAGCTTAAGAATACTTTTGATAATCAGGTGTTACCAAGTCTGATCCTTCTTAAAACAAATCTTCAAACATCCATCTGATTCAAAGTTCTTCCCCTGCCCTAGCTAAGGTCATAGCTGGGCATCAGAGACCGGAAGTGAGAAAGCTGCTGTAGGCTTTTTACCCCTCTCCATTTACTCGGCACCTGGTTGCTCCAGTGTATTCAGTGTGTGTGTGTGTGTGTGTGTGTGTGTGTGTGTGTGTGTGTGTGTGTGTGTAGCATAGGCATGTGGTAAATAAACAGATACCCATCAGGGGAATATACGATTTCAGATACTATTTATTACGCAGCTGCTCCCTGGGAAGCATATCTGATATCTCATCTACTCTATAGTTCATCTCTCGGTGTCCTCTCTGATGGCACACTTCCAAACGCTGGCTGACACAGGGGATTCATGTTCTGGCTGACTCCTTGAAACTTCACTTCCCTTACAGCGAGGAACATTTCCAGCTTCTTCCTGTGGGATGCCCTTTTGTCTGGGGTCCATCGATATGTTTTGAACCCTACCTTCCAAGGAATCCATTTGGCATGAGGGAACTCAAACCTCCTTGCTTCACAAAACAATATAAGTGCCGTCTGCTTCCCACTACTGCCCTCTCTACTTGCCTTGCAAATCAAATCAGTTCCACCATCCTCCCACCTTTAACACTCTCCAGGTGAGAGGCAGCAACCAATTTCCATGTTTGTATAGGTCCGGGGAATATATGTCAGGTTCCCCAAACAGCCAACTGGGGAGTGAGATCCCCAGTGTGCCCCTTTTAGACACTCCTAATATTTATGTAATTCTCTTATTCTACTTATCTTGCTGTGGAGGAGGGAATACTTCAATAAGGCTGATGACTCTTTACCTTGGTTACCTCTCTGATGAGCTAGTGTTCTTTTATATAGCTAGGAAGTAGGGGTTCATTGCTGCACTGGTTTTGCTGCCTTAAGTTAGTCTCACATGGATGTGTCTAACACTTTTCTTTAGAATGTAGGAAGTACCTATCATCCATTTTTCTCAGACCTGGGGCTTCAGCTGAAATTAAGAGGCAATAGGACAAGCCCTAGCTAACACCCTGTTATATTGTTTTTAGAGTTAATATTCTTTTCACTATAACATGCTGTTTCCCAAAATTTGAGAGGCACCACACATGGCTGGCCCCAGGAAAGCTGTAGGAGCAGGTAAAGCTGTCTTTCCTTCTGGGCTGTCTCCATCTGTCCCTAACCCCTGTATGCCCCACCTTACCCCTACCAGAAAGTAAAACAACAACAATGACAAAAACCAAAAATAAACCAAAATCAAAAACAAAACGCAGGATGTTTTCACTGTCCATTGCTATGCATTTTAATAAACAATTTTTAGTGTGAAAAAAAGAAAAAAGTCAGATCTACTCCTATTTTTCAAATGCCCTGTAATCTATGAGTTCAATATGAAAATAAATGTATATATAATATATAAAATGAGCAGACCTTACATTGTGAAGCTCTTTTCTACCTCTCTTGTGTTTTATGAACGTGAGATACATATTTTCTGCTACAAATATAATATTGAATTACAACTATAGATCATCAAAATGTCAGGATTTGCCAAACCCAGCAATATTTCTATGGAAATAGTTGCAATCAAGCATTAAGGACTTTACCACTTTATTCTAGTTTCTTTCCAACATGGCTACTAGTTGGCCAGTAAATAGTGTTCTGCAAAGAACCACTTATTGAAAAAAGGTGTAGATCTTATTTTTGGCCTTAGAACTACATAGCTGTGTGAGCTTGTCAAATATGTTAACCTCTCTTCCACTCAGGGTTCTTATCATTAAAGACTCTAAGTAATCTTTATAGCCACAAAATGTTAACCATGCACAGAGTGCTCAGATGAACCATTTCAGTGGAGCACTGAAATCCTTCTAAATAAAACCAGAGCCATTGAAGCTGCTAACTAGAAAATAACCCCTGAATGATAATAAGTCTGGACAAGCCATTATCCAGGATGGGTTGCTTTGAGTTCAGTAAAGTGAAGTGATAATCTAAGCAGTTAGTTCTTCAGAGTTTCCAGAGACTAAAGAGATGTATACCAACAGACAAGCACACTTACAGAACATGTTATTTCTTAAACTGACAATGCAGCGTGTGTGTTCACTAGTATTCACAGAATATTATTAATAATATTCTGAAACATTTTCACAAGTACTAGACTAATCTTTCTAGATATATGTATTTCAAAATATGGATGAATAACCACTGCTTCCAGGATAAAACTCCATGGCATGAATTACTCTGACCTCCATAACTTGGCCTCTGCTAACCCCTTTCAGTCTTGTCTCTCACCTTGCCCTGACTCAGACTCTGTCCTTTGGCCATGCTCAGCTACTGGTTCTTGCTTGAAACACCAGGATGTTTTAAGCCTCCACAGTTTTTCACAGGCTGCTCCCTTTGGCTACCATTCTAGTTATCTACTGCTGTGTAATAAATCATGCCAACACTAGCAGCGGTCAGGAGAGTTGGTGGTGTTTAGTTAGGTGGTTCTTGCCAAGTGAGGTCTATCCTGTGGATACAATAAGATGGTGTCTGGAACTGGAATTGTCTGAGATTTGTTCATTCACATGTCTTTTTCCTGGGCTCAAAGGACTCAAGCAGCTGGTATCTGGAAGAGTTGGCTCCTTGGGCATCTCTCTATGTGGTCTTTTGAATTGGTCTCTCCAGAATGGCAGCTTCAGGAGGGTCAGACTTTTTACATGGTGTCTTGGGCCTTCAAACATACATGTCTCAAGTGAGCAAGAGAGGTGGAAGCTATATCATCTTTTAGGACTAGCCTTACAGTAGTCATACAGTGTAATTTCTGTTGCATTCTATGCATTAGAAGTGAGTCACTAAGGACAAACAATGTTCAAGAGAAGGGTTATTAGATTCCACCTCTTGGTAGAAAGAGTG
>NW_006783886.1:234035-237622 GCF_000442215.2 Lipotes vexillifer
AGAGTGTCAAAGAATGTGGGGATATGCTTTCAGACCACTATATGTATATAGCAAATACCTGTTATCTTTCAAGACAGTCATCTCCTCTATGAAGCCTTTGGACCATGTTCATGTCCTACCCTATTCCTTTCCCATTTTCAAATTGATCATTTGTTCCATTGTTCCTCTACTCCTTATACCTGCTGTTATTACTACATGTATGATTACATGTATTGAATAAGACATATGAGAGTATATGTGAAGCTTATGAATACTAGAAAATTTATTTATTATAAGCCATATTTGCTTTCCAAAATGATATTAAAGAATTTTCCAAAGCTAAGAACATTAGGCTTTGGGCATTTTGAAAAATTACAAGTTGCTTACTACTTTGTCTATATTGAGAAACAGGTGACTAGAAACCCTAAACTTATTTTCTCTTTGCTAGAATTATGGTCATTGTAAGTAAAGTGTCTTAGCCTACATTAATAAGTGCCCATACTCTTAGTTTTGAGGCAGTAAAAAAAATTAGAGAATAATGTGGAATACATTCATCTTCTTTCTCTCAAAACTTTAGTCCATGTTAATCTTGTAGATCTTCCAGTGCTGATTACTGTGAAAGCCATCAAAGGTCCATAAAAGCCCAATACAGTAATGGAGGAAGGAACTTTTCCAAGATGAATTTGAGATGTGATGGATTTGCAAAATATAATGGCTGACTTCCTGGCAGCTGTGTAATGAATGATAAGCAGAAGTTAAGCAATGCACTTCTATTTGCTTTAGATTTATATGTTTACCTTTTGGATACATGCTGGCCATTGAAATTGACAGCATTAATCTTTGGCATCTTCATTTCCTCTCCTATATAAAAAGCTAGTTAAAAAGCTAGTTAAAAAGCGTGTTGCAACTCTCACCCAAATTAGTAGAAGCAAGGTTATTTATATATATATTTTTTTTTTTAACATCTTTATTGGAGTGTAATTGCTCTACAATTATATGTTAGTTTCAGCTTTCTTTTTAAACAGGGGTTATTTACATTTAATTTTCCCAAGAGCCAGACTTTTTACTTCCTATGCATTCCTATATCAATATTAACACCTTGTATGTTGAGAACTTTTCAAAAGTTGAGTAGTTTACTGGCATATTTTGGCAACTCAAGGTCTCTGGCACACACAGCTGCAATTGCATGGGGAATGGGTAATTATTCTTTAATAGGAGAAGAATAGTAAGGGTCACATTTGGCTCAGAGTCATGGGTAGCATTTTCATTAAATATCACCTTGTAATCATTACTCACTGCACACTTTAGCAAGACAGCTGATAAGGAAGGATGACAGAACAGGGACATTGCCATCAACAGGCAGAGCACGCACAGGCTCAAGAGTGTAATTTGGTTTGACTAGTACTTGGAGACACTTACTGTCACATTATGCCACCCTACAACTAAAAAGAGTTTAGGGGATAAAAACTATTGTTTAGGGGAAATGTGTGGTTTCCTGATGGCACACACTTCAAATTCTGTTCAAATAAAAGCTAAGACAAGTGAGAGATCCCATCCATTCTATTGTGCCTTCAGGGAAATTTAGGACACAATCCCACAATTTCATAATGTTTCCTCAGGTAATGCATGTAATAGCATCCTTCACTCAAGTCAAGTGATATGAAATGAGAGATGCTACCTAATCATTGAACATAGAGGTAGATAGAGGCAGGGCTCTTTTACTAATCTCTCCATGCCTTTACAAATAGCATGAAGAAAACTTTTACACTGATTCCCACCATAGTTGTTTTATATATTTTTAATTTTTTCAGTTCAGAAATTGTAACAAAGATGACCACTCATTTATTTTCAGACATTTTCATTGTAAATATGTTTCTTTGTTATTTTTGGTGTGTTCATAAAGTGAAAAACAAAACCCAAATCCCAACAACCCAGGTATGCATGGTGTTTAGTGTCGGCGCACATGGATGGCTTGAGAAGATTTATCCCGTTCACAATCTTCATCAGCCACGCTCTTTTCCTTAAGCTCTCCCCAAACATATGTGCCAAAAAAACAGAGAGCGTGCATGGCCGACACTTTTCTCTAATAAGTCTCTCAGCCTCTGATTCCAGCCAAATTACTCTCTACAAGTCCTTTCTATATAGAAATTTTCAAGTTGCCACTGTTTACATAATTTTCATTAGAACACTTGGCTCCCATTAAAAACTTCCCACTTCTTCAAATAGATATTTGCAGCATATGAGAAAAATAATATCTGGATATTTATTATTTATACTAATTTATGATTTAAATTATGACAGAAGAGGTCTGGGATAAAAACTGTTGAAAGAGCATAAAAGGATGGGTAAGGTCATTAATGTGATATATAATACTTGCCTGAAGTAATTTTGGAGGGTTTTATAAACTTATTTTGAGGGGAAATTCTCTCTTTACTTCACGCTTCATGCTTTTACTAGTTTCTTATCTGTATGTTGAGTTAGAGTGATCAGTTGTTTGTGTATGATTTCAGCCAATGGCGGCTTTCCCTTGCTCATTAGATGGGAAAGAAGAATAGGAAATAAGCAAAAGATTCACTTCAAACAAGGAGTCACAGTTTGGAAAGTGATAGATAGCAAACACAGACTCCTTTCCTTATCAAGGGTGGTCTGTCATAATTTCCCTTTTCCTACCTATTGTTTGTTTCTAATTTGACTTCTGCCTTTCACATGACCTTAGTGGCTCTGTGTAATCTCTTTTATTTTCCCTTTATTTCCTTAAACTGTGAGATATATTATACAATGCATAGAACATAATGTAGTTTAAAAAATAATTATACATACCCTGTATCCACCATCTACACCCAGTGCTGAATCACTTCTAGCCCCATTCCTCAATAAGTTTAAAATTTTAGTGGGAAAAAGAAAAAAGTAAGTGACCGAGAATAATGAAATGATATAGATATTTTAACAGACACATGCCTATAAAGAGAGGACACCAAAAATAGGGCATGGTCAATTGCATTCTTTGGAAAGGGGAAGGAAGGACAGGGATGACTTCATAGATTAAATTAGAGGTGAGTCTTAATAGACCAATAGGCTATTGCTCGGTGAACAATGCGTTGGTATAGGATTCTAGGCAGAGAAACTGCAAAACCCTGACGTGTGAAAAATCTTGGTATATTTTGAAATCACAAGTGGGATTGTGAGATGTAGGGCAGGGAGAGGGCCTTAGTACCTTACATTTTCTCTAGAATCTCAGTTCTGAAATTTGAGTGGGACAAACCTGGAGGCAGAGTGACTTGATAGAAGGCTGTATGGGTAATCCAGAAAAAGATTACGGTATGGATTAGGGAACATGACAACACTGTGCCAATTCAAGGACTTTTAAAGAGGTACAATTTTAAAGAAGTACAATTTTCAAGAATTGTTGATTAATTGGATCTAGAGAGTAATGAAAAGAGGATACAAGAATCAGCCCCAAGTTTTTATTCTAAGTGATGTCACTTAGGTTGATGGTGATACCACTAAGTAAGATAGAGAGAAAATTCAGTAAAATTGCTTTATAACATGAATTTGGATATAATGGGATTTATGATTGGTTCCAATCCTCCTCTCAGCCCCAGGGAAAG
>NW_006783886.1:237697-241557 GCF_000442215.2 Lipotes vexillifer
GGAACATGAGAAAAAACAGGGGGGAGGAATATGGAACAAAGAATAGTTGGGAAGTGAGTGCCTTTTGGTCATTTGAGCCTTTTTCAGTCAGTGTATGGCCATCTGTACTCAATATATGTTTCACTATCTTTACTTTTGTGCCTATTACAATTTTATAGCATGACTTTTTAATTAACCTTACAATAATGTGACCTTGAATTTTAGCCAAAGCAATTTTTTCGACTCCACATATAGCATTTTGCTGGAGTTCTGCAGTATGTATAAGTAGGGGATAAGATCAAAGATGTTGAATTGAGCTTTTGTGGTGCTTATCACGCATGAACATGGAATTCATTAAATAGGTATATGAACACCTATATCTGAATATCAAAACTGTTTGAGATGGAAATACAGATTTGGTGGCCATCGGTATATATTGGTACTTGAAATCATGATTATATTTTTTGTGGGAAACTGACATTTTAAGAGTAGATGGAAGAAGAACCCACACAGAAAACAAGAATAAAACATTTCAAGGGATCAAATGAATACAGAGTCATGGGAACTGAGAGAATAGGAAGAGGTTTTGAGATGAAAACAGCGAGATGGTAACATAAGACTCGAAATTTCCCCTGTGTTTGATTATTAGGAAGCAGTTTGTGGTCTTGGTTAGAGCCATTTTAGTAATATTCTGGGGGTGGAGGGTAGATTGTAGCGAGCTGAGAAATGAATGAAGTTAACAAAGTGAGACTGAGTGTATTCTTTCAAAATGTTTGAATGAGAAGGGGAGGGTAGGATTTGCAGGTAGTTATTCAAGTAGGTAGGATCAGGAGGCTTTAAGATGGAGGAAACTTAAGCCTGTGTGTGGTGCCGGGAGCTAGAGAGAGGTCTAAGCCTCAGGAGAGAGAGAGAGAGAGAGGCTAGACTATAGAACAAATCTCTTGGATATTGACACGAATTAGATCAAGTGCCAGGATCGTAGATTTAGCCCTGAGAAAGAGAAGGAACATCTCTTTCTCTAAGGTTAACTGAGAGGAAAGTAGGATAAATTTGTAGATCAGAAGTAATCAGAAATAGATCAAGAGGAATCAGAAGGAAAAAGTGACCTTGGCTGATGGCCTCTATTCTTTCAGAGAAAT
This sequence comes from Lipotes vexillifer, assembly GCF_000442215.2. Classification (NCBI taxonomy): domain Eukaryota; kingdom Metazoa; phylum Chordata; class Mammalia; order Artiodactyla; family Lipotidae; genus Lipotes; species Lipotes vexillifer. The sequence goes on from NW_006783886.1 coordinate 238,816, forward strand.
GGGGGGAATGTTGATGACAAACCATCAAAAGAGCTCTTGAATGCAAACTAACAAAGATTCAAGGCTGTTTGATGTGTGTCAGTGAGAAAACTACTGAAGTGTACCAAAGTGCCTTATGTTTTCTTAAGTATTGTTAAAAAAAAACACCCTGTTGTCTTGATTACTAAAAAGAAGTTATGAGAAAAAACTTGCTGTAAAAAAAGTAGCACTAGACTGAAGGTCTGGAGACCGGCTTCTGACTATAGTCTGGCCATAGTTCTAGCTCCATTATATTAGAGGAGCCAATTTAAGAGGTTTCTCATCTAAAAGGGGAGAATTGAACTAAATAACCTCTAAATGTCCTTCCTCATACAAACCTAACTTTATCTGTTTTGATTTTGATTAAGGCAACTAAAAATGGTGGAGAAATGTTTAAACCACACTATTTAATTTATATGCCCATGTCATTCTGCAGTCACCTGGTAGCAGGAGACAAACTATAGCTTTAAGTTTGGGGTAGAATTTTTTATTTATTTCAAAAATATTTATGACATACCTACTTTGAGTCAAACACTGTGCTAGGTGTTGTGTGAATAAAAAGATGTATTAGATGGGTTTAGGTCCTCAAGGGAGCTTACAAACTAGTTAAAGAGTGGAATATCCATCTTTCAGATGTTGAAACTATAAAACCAAGACAGGAAGAGACTATGAACATTCCAGGACTGAGCATAACAGGGTAGATAGTCTTTGTTACCAGGCTGTTTGTTAATTGCCACAGACATTTGCTGTTAATTGGCCAGGACATTTTCCAGTTCAGTTCATGTGATGTGCTGCTAGTTCCCTCTTGTCTACTAAATCTGTTGCCACCGTAGCCTGGAGAGATTCTGAAAGTACCACAGAAGACTATAGAAATGTTACCTCCCTGCAGAGGGAATTGGTTTGGGCATGAACCCATGAGCAGTTTAATGTCATTCAGCTTATGCCTTGTGTTATCCTTGCGCTAACCAAACTCTGCCATCAGAAGCAGGGTTGCTGCTTGGGGGCTAAGCGTTGGGGGTTTCAAGGGATAGTATTCTATTAAACTTGACACTAACTCATCCTCTGCTTCTCTGCAAACCAAATGAATATTCAACACTCCCACCCTCCCTCTCTCTTTTCTTCCCTGTTTTCTTTCCTGCCATTCTCTCTCTCTCTCTTCCTGCTTTATTTGCTCATGTACTCTATAAATTTTCATCCCAATGTTATTGGGCCTGTGCTAGGTGATAAAGGTGTAGAGATAAAAAGTATGGTCTTTTTCTCATAAAGCTCCTAGAGGAAGAATATACAAATAAACAGTAGGAATGCACCTTGGTAACTGTTCAGGCAGTATTGTGCAATAAAAAGAAAAAGGAGTGATCCACATAAAGAGGAAAGAGGGCAGGGATAATGGTGAGGGAAGACGTTCTGAATGGAGTCTTGAAACATAGCTGTGTGTGAATATGTGCATATGCATATGCTTTCTGGCGAGACGTTACTGCATCTTCAGAAATTCTGAGGCAAGAAAGGGCCACATGTGGTAGAATTTGATAGAGGTCTGAACATTTTGTTTCTGCTCCAAATGGTGGAAGAAAGTTGAACTTCAGTCCTACTTCGGCCACTCACCTGCCAAACTAGAGTATATCCATTCTTCTCTCCTATTTTCTCACATCTTCTCTCCTCTTCAATTGACATTTCATCAAGGAACACCTCCTACACACACACTCACAGGTCTCAGGACCTTGTCTTAATCTACTTGCACTGCTCAACAGCAACAAAAAAAAGTAACTTTCTTGTTGTTGTAGAGTGTATGTGCTATTACTCATGTTTACTAGTCAGGCTGCTGACGAGAACAGGACATGGTCATTAGGGGAAGTTCCAGTGGTTTGGAAGGGTTGTAGGGTACAAAGAAAAGAGTGCATAGTATGAGGTTGGAAAGGTAGATAGAGGTCAGATGACGAGGTGCTTAGTATGCCATTCTAAAGAGAATGGATTTTATTCTGAAGGTGATGAGAGCCACTGATGCTATTCAAGGAGGGAAAGACACAATCAGACCTATATTTTATAATGGCCATGCTTTATTCTGAATCGTGAATCATATTTCATAGTATGTAGTCAAGAATTTGGCATTGCCCAAAGAGAAGTCTGGCTTTTGTCCTCAGCTTCTTGGAGGTAATCCATGTCATACCTGATAGAATTATCTTTGTTCAGAGTGGGGGTGGCCATACCAGATTTTAGGGTGGGGTCAATCACATCTGATAATCTTAAGCTTGAGATTGGTTGTGACAGAGAGACCAACCTTGTGATTTAGGATGGGGTCATGTGGTATCAGTCAGACTGGAGGCTGAGATCAATGACATGGGTAATCAGTCAATCCTATGTAGGGACTTCTCTGGTGGTCCAGTGGTTAGGACTCTGTGCTTCCACTGTAGGGGGCACAGGTTCCATCCCTGGTCTGGGAACTAAGATCATGCATTCAGCGTGGCGTGGCCAAGAAAAAAAGAAAGAAAAAAAATCAAACCTGTGTAATGGAACTCCAATAAAAATGATGAATTCTGATGTTTGGGTGAGCCTCTCTGGTGGCAATGCTCCATGAGTATTGCCACATGTTGATTCTGGGAGAGTAATGCATCCTGACTCCATGGGGAGCAGACCAAGGAAGCTCACATTCAAAACTCTCCTAGACAGTAAGTTTTATGAGTCTCTTTTATGAATTACTGAAACTGATGATGGCTTTGGGACACCGCT
>NW_006783886.1:241620-245454 GCF_000442215.2 Lipotes vexillifer
CCCCCCCCCCACCACCACACACACACTGCCAAACTCGCAGTTGGTATAAAAATTGAGGTCAGTCTCGGGAGCTGTGCCAGCAACTTTGAGGTTGGCTGAAACTTCTTACACATAGGAGTTAAAAGTAGACGCTTTGGAGTCACACTTGAATATAAATCCGCGTTTGATTACTTTTCAATCTGTGTTACCTCTCAAACCTTTACTTTCTTCATCAGAAGCAGATGCCTTTGGTGCTCTGTGTCACCTCCCCTTAGCTTACCTTGGGTTTAGCTGCAGCTGTGCTTAAAAGTTCCACGTGAGCTCAGGCTCACTTTGCCCTGGTAGTAGTCCAACTCAAGTGTATGCTGTGTATCTTTTCTCTTTTTGTCCCTGAGCTGTAGGAGCCTCTCAATCAACGCAAAAATGGCCCAGGGCCAGTCCTCTAACAAAGGGGGATGGCAGATGTGGTAAATGGCTCAAACTCTTGTCTTTTGGATGGCCATTTCTTGGAGGCCTTCTGTTCATTTCTTAGATATTCCAGCTCCTCTTGCCTATAGAAGCAATCATAGCAATACACCTTAGATTGGCTCTTCTTCCCTCCCTCACTTCTGCTTTTCTCATCTAAGACCTTTCTCATGCTCTATTTTAGAACCTAAACTACAACATTATCACACTGTTGCTATGAAGATTAAGTGAGATACATATTTATTTAAAAGAGGTTTAGTGCTTAGTAGATAAAGGCTGCTATTAGAACAGGACACAAAACAAGCTAGTGTTTATATGGTTGGAGAGAAGGACATTCATCTGAGAGATTTAAAAGATACTGCATGGGTAAAATATACGGTTAAATATGCTAAGGGATAGTGGGAAATCTGAGATGACTTTGACAGTCTTTGAGGAAGTAACTGTGAGAGAGAGAGGCAGGTTTAGTGGCGGCAAACGCCAAATTTAATATCTGACGTATGAAGCTTGATATTCTTGTGAGTAGACAAGTGTGACTGTCCATTATGATGTTCTTTCTACATCTCTACGACTAGAAAGATGGGTAGTCTAAAAACCAAGTTACCACTGATCCTAAGTGATCCTCAACATCATCAGAGAGATGTATATAGAACAGAGGGGGCTTCCCTGGTGACGCAGTGGTTGAGAGTCCGCCTGCCGATGCAGGGGACGTGGGTTCGCGCCCCGGTCCGGGAAGATCCCACATGCCGCGGAGCGGCTGGGCCCGTGAGCCATGGCCGCTGGGCCTGTGCGTCCGGAGTCTGTGCTCCGCGGCGGGAGAGGCCACAGCAGTGAGAGGCCCACGTACCACAAAAAAAAACAAAAACAAAACATAGAACAGAGGTTACCAACTGGACCTGTGGGCCATTCACATAAATGGCTTTTGTTTGGTCTGCATAGTGTTTCCCCACATATTGGTATTTTTTGTTGTTGTTGTTTGTTTTTGTTTTATTTATTTTTGAATCATTTTCTAAGTGATTTTATATAAAAATCAAGATTTACAGTTTTTCTTAAAAACAAAATCAGCTTACTAAGCTTGCATTTCTGAATGACAACAGTCAGATGGGCCTGAACAGCTTGTCACCTTTAGAATAGGACACGCTTTCTTCGGTTGACCACAGGCCATTCCACCTGCCTTTAGACCAAGGGTCGATTGTTATTTACAAGGCAGGCGTTTTTTAGTTTTCTTTATAAAAGAACCATATCACTCATTTTTGTCATATGTTTGCTTCCTTGTAGGCATTTGTGTTTGAAACCTGTGCAAAATAAGAGAGTGGGGAATGAAGAAAACCCTGGGCAAGGTTATATTTTAAGGGGTGGATGCTTTGAAGTGAGGTCCAAGAAGGGAGCCTGTGCTGAGTTGAATAGTTTCCTGTCAAAATTCATGCTCACTGGGAACCCATGAATGTGACCATATTGGACCCTAAATTCAGTATGACTAAAATCCATATAAGAGGACATATACACACATACACATGCACGCACACACATGCACAGACAAAACACTACGTGATGACAGAGGCAGGGATCGGAGAGATGCATCTACAAGCCAGGGAGCACCAAGGATTTCCAGCAGCCACTAGAAGTTAGGCAGAGGCAAGGAAGTATCCTCCTTAGAGACTTCGGAGAGGGTATGGCCCTGTTGACACCTTGATTTTGGACTTGCGGACTCCAGAACTGTGGGAGAAGAAATTTCTTTTGTTTTAAGCCACCTATTTTGTGGTACTTTGTGATAGCAGCCTTAGGAAAGTAATAAGGGTAAGATGAAGAAAAGAGGAGATCAACAGAAAAGCCAGTTCAAGGAAAAGTGTGTCATTATTATGATCAAATGCTGAAAAGTGGTCAAATAAAATAGACTGAGATTGATAGAAGTGACAAGTAGGAGTTTGGTGATGACGCTGGGAGGATCCCTTTCAAGTGAGTGATGGGAGTGAGTGGAAGCCAGAGGGAAGTGGGCAGAGGAATGAATTCAAAAGATGGTGACAGTAAGTAGATTCAAGAAGCTCCTCTTGGAACGAGATGAGAATGACAGGATAATTGAGGCACGTAGAACTTAAGGAGCAAACATAACTTTTTAAAAAAGATAAATACTTTGCATATCTGTAGTGACTAATTGCTGAATGTGCCTACAGATCCACTCAGCACCCTTCTCCAGCTGCTCTGTCAGGAAGTTGACCTGATGAATCGCATTATGAGCGCTCGTGCACTCTGACTGCTGGTTAGTTTTGGTCAATGGGAGGCACCAGCAGAAGTGGAAGCATTGTCCAAAAGTGAGATCAAGGTATTTATTGCCCAGCCTTTCTCCCTGCTGGTGTCATGGGTTAGCAGTGGCTAAGCTCTCCACAGCTTTTGTCTGGTGATACTCTCCCACAGCAATGGTTCTCTCCCCACCTTCTGGTAACTGCTCCTTCCTCTACCCCCTTCAGGCCTGTGGGTGGGAACCAGAGAACATCATTTCCTTTTGTTGGTTTCCCTTTACCCTTCCCCTATTCTCATATGCAATCCCTTTCTTACATGTTTCAGTTACTCCATTTGAATGTTCATCTACTGGAAAGAAGCCCATGAAAAAGGCTGTACATAAGGATTGAGACAATAATTGATATATGTAGATAAATCCAGAGAAGTTGAGAAAACATGACTTTTGGAATCTCTTTCTACTTATAGTCGATCCTTCACACAGGCACCAGAGTGATCCCTTTAATAACATTGATTCTCTACCCTGAGCTTACAGGGACTTCCCATGTTAGAGTGAATCTGCAGCTTTTCCCATGACACCCAAGGCTTATATGACCTGGTCCCCAACTAACTCCCTGACCTCGTTTTTTTTTACACTCCATCTTGGTCACTCTACAGTAGCCGTCTACTCTCCCTCTTATTTTCTCAACTAGTTTCCTTGTTCTTCCTCGAGCAAGACATGCATATTCCCTCCTCATAACCTCTGCATTTACTGATCCCTCTGCCTAGAATGTTCTCCTGCAGACTTTAAAGTGGATTACTTCCTCACTTGATTCAAGCCATTGCTTTATGTTACCTATCAGAGACAATTGTAACACCTGCACTCTCTAAAATAGCAATATATATCTCCAAGCATCACATCTGCAGAGTCCAGGTGAAGATTCACAATATTAAAAAATCCCCAGATTCTCTTATCCTCAAAATGAGTATTGTCCCATTTTTATCCTTCAAAACATACAAGGTGTGGTGGCCACAAAAATGCCTCTCTAGGATCTCTAACTGGGGAGAATATAATTCCTGTATGGCCCTAGCTGCTGTGCTCTGAAATTCAACAACACATTCATGACAACACAGCACTTTCTGGGGGCTGCTCCCAGCCGGTGACTGACTGCAGCAGGA